>NW_005187501.1:1600049-1624657 GCF_000239375.1 Pundamilia nyererei
AAACATTAAACGTTTCAAATCAATGTGCATTTGTAGTGTTCCAACACGCTGTTCAAATGAACAACTAAACGGCTTTAAAATTCAAACGTCTGCATAACAGGGTGTGTTTAAGATGAATAATCCTCAGGACTAATTAGGATGTGTCATTTCAGGAAAAGCCCAGCAATCTAAACATTGTTTTATAAAGAGATTACTCATGAAGTCTGGGTCTCTGGTGTTCAAATCATTAAATATATCAAAAATAAACTAAAGTGTTCTTCATCAAAGCACTCATTCAAAAAGAAAATAAAACCTATTCTGGCTTAATTACCTTTCCCATTGCACATAAAAGAGTATAATTATGCACCATTGTTACTGTCATATTTTCTTTGTAGCAGCACTGAGGCCGAGTTACATAGCACTCCTTAAAATATTTAAAGGATACTTTCAAAACCCCAGCATTAACCCAAACCTCATTAAATTGTTCTGTTTTATACACGTAGTGGAGCCAAATACATATGCTACAACAAATCATGTTCCTATGACAACTGTATAAATGCTTGAAAACATCAAAACCTCCCCATTTCTATGATAAAGCCTTTTTAAAAAAAAAAAAAAATCTATGGTAAACAAAGCAATGACACAGACTTGAGCGTGGGTGATTTCTGCCCATTTCACATTGAGGCCCACACTAGTGGGGCGACGACACCGTTTAACAGCCGTGGTATCCATGTAGTCTGCAGTTCAACAGTAGTTAAAACTTGAAAACCATCAAAAATAATTAGGGCTCCGATGCACAGTGGCACTCTGGGCCAATTGAATTGACGTACCACATCCAGCAGCCTCTAGATAGTGCATGAGCTGAATAACAAACATATCCACAAGACAAGCTTGCTTTGCAGTTGGATGTTTCCCTTGTGTTGCCCTCCACTCTGTTCAACAAAGTAATGAAATAATGTGGAAAGAAAACACAAAATCGGCCTTGACTGAGTCAAAGTGTAACCTGCCGTGGTGACCTGCGAGCAGCTCGTTTAACGCTACAGGAAAAACTACTGTTTGCTGTCAAACGCAGGAAGTCAAATCACACTTCTTTTTTTTCTGTAAATGAATTCACAGCTCTGTAATGCACAAAGACGCAGCGGAGTTTCAGGAGAAAAACAGCAACTAGCCAAATATATTTTAATCTGGAAATTGGTCCTTGTTCAGATCTAGGTTACTGAGTAATTTTCCTTCAGTCGTGAGAATTCATTTATGGCCGAGACTACTGATGTTTGTGAGGTTACAACCCGCAAAGCAAGGTTAAAGCGAAGCTAACGAGCTGGTATAACGTCAAAATTCGATATTGACCCAGCTTTAATAGAAAGAAAAAGAAGAGGAAAAAACCACTCAGGCTAAAAGGAAATTAGCGATGTAACAGATGCATATACTGCGGTCGTTTATTTTTTATTTGTGTGTGTGTGTTTAGTTAAAAACACCTAATTTACATGTTTATAGGATTGTTAGTAATTTTGGGTAGCCAGTTATTGCCCTGGAGGTAGTGTCAGCTAAGTAACTAAACGTTGGCTACCGGGCCCCGTTTCCTTTGCCCCGTTTCCGTCGGGCTCGGTAGACGAGGCCTTTGTAAATGACAACGCCGCCTACGACGTTCAACCTTGATAAACCATTTGGCAACCCGCAGTAAATAAACTCCACCTTGACTGCAATACAAGCCTCTAAAACTGCAGTAAACGTATAATCGAGGAGCCGCGATGCGTGCCATCCCGAGCCCGTCCATCGCTAGCTCAGGGATGCACCTGTTCTATTCTAGGCGGACCAGAGCAGCGAGCTGCTGCTGGGGCATTCACCACAGATGCCCGACTCTCGCTCTCGGAAAATAAAAAATAAAATAAACGCCGCTAATCTCAAACTCATACACGACAAAAACTAGGCTGCATGGCAGCACGCTCCATAAGCCACCGTCCGAATACATCAACTCACAAACACTAAAATCGAAGAACCGGACCGAGGTTTGGTAGCCACCGAACGGGCTAACTAACAAGCTAACAGCAGTAGAGTATAGTGGTGACAAATATAGCTCTTTACCTGCCTCGTCGGCCGAGAGGAGTTCGTGCCACAAAATGCGCCCATTTAAGTAAAGACGAAGAGGCAGACGTTTTTCTTAGTGCCACTCGTGAAAAAGCAACGGAACCCCAAAATTCAAACTGACCTTGTTAGCGA
Source organism: Pundamilia nyererei (assembly GCF_000239375.1). Lineage (NCBI taxonomy): Eukaryota > Metazoa > Chordata > Actinopteri > Cichliformes > Cichlidae > Pundamilia > Pundamilia nyererei. The sequence goes on from NW_005187501.1 coordinate 1,602,246, forward strand.
GCTAACGTTAGCTAACTCGCGCCGTAATGTCTCCTCTTCTACCCTGAGAGCGCAGCGAAGACTTCTCAAATGCCATAAAACATGCGCTTCCCTTTGAGCGCCACGGGAGGAAAAGATAAAAAGTCTAGTATCGTGTGAATAGGGTACCTGGGCACAGTCAAGGTAACATATGTCTCCCCTCTGGGTTGGTAAGTCTACAGACACTTCACAGCTCTGTGTTGTAATTATGTCGGTTACTACCCCTCCCCGGCTGCCTCGCTCTATCCTTCTCTTACACAGGTCTACAGGTTGAGGCCGATCGTGTGTACCAGCGTGACTCCACCTCCCTTTTATTTGGAGACGTGCAGGTGAACGCAGAATAAAGTGATGCAGGACAGTATGCAGCAAAACACAAGTTCCCCAGTAACCTAACCTCACAGTGTTGCTTGCGATGCAAACTTCAGTGAGGGCAAGCATTTCCCTGCAGAGCTTTGTTTTATTTTTATGACAATGTGCCTCTCTGATGATGATTAAAAAGGCAAGTGCAGGTATTCCCACTTGTACTTTTGTTCTGCCGTGAATGTACCCTTTTAACTAACACTCTTGAAGTGATATATTTGACTTTCTTTCTGTGCTTTATAGCAAATATTATGGGGTCATTGCAACGAGTTGGCAAAGATATCTAAGCTGTTGCGGCAACAGTTTAGATTGTGCTTGTTTTTCGCTGGTAACTGGTCAGATATTTTAAGGGTCACTCGTGGTCTGGAGGTTATATTTGTTCAAAGAAGGGTTTTGAAATGATTAACAGCTGAACTGATTTTCTGTTTGTGCTGGTAGAAATACAGTCCGTGTTTGCACATTCTTATCGTCAAAACAAACTAAAAGCTGGAAGTGGGGTATTGTGTGTGCGTGCACGGTTTTCACCAATGTGCATTTGCAAGAGTGATTTTTTTGTTCTCAGACTCCTCAGTGAGGGCAGCTGTAATATTAGTCACAGGGTGCACGCATGTGGTTGTTTATGAGTCCAAGGTTTAAAGGAATTAGGTGTTTCTAGGTTAACATTTCATTGCTAAAGCATCCTTGGTAAGTTTCTGATACATTATGTAACGTGTGACGTTTTCAAATGTCAAATATATAAAATCCTGTACCAGTTAGAGCTATGAGGAAAAAGGTCAGTATTGGTTCGTGGATTTGTTTAGCAATGGTTTGAGCTGCTGCCTGATTGCATTGCATAAAATTCCTTAAAATCCCCTTTCTTCACCTTGACAACTTCTTACCTTTCCTCTTATAGGTGGAACACAAAGATGGTGGCAATCCTTTGTGAAGATCTTTGAGCCTGTACGAATGACTGGTTGCATTAAGCCTGCATTATTATGGTTTTAAATAGGGCATGAGCTCTTTTGGGAAAAATACTTAAAAGACGAAAGGAAAGTTTAAAGAAAATGGAACATTTTCCAGACTGACAGTCGGTGTTGAAAAAGAGGCAAGCAGCACAGTAAAAACCTTCAAATGAAACAACAATTATAGATGTCATTATACTGCCAAATAAAGCTGCCAAATAAAACTGCCAGATAAAATGGTAAAAATGGGCATTCTTACTCACTTTGCCAACAAATGATTAGATGTCTTTTACCCTGCAGAAAATATTTGCCTGAAATATGTGGTTCCATTTACATGATGTCATCATCATAAATAATCATAAACAATAAATTGCACAAATATCTTGGAGCAAAAAAATTGACTCTGTGTTTATGGCAACAAAGAAAGGACTTTCATATACTAATAAAACCCTTGGCAGCCATGAGGAGAATTTTAAGATGGAAAAACAGTAGCTGTCTGTAATAGTTCACAGACATGTCAGTCATCCGAATCGCTTTGACTCTTTGTTCACCCCTGAAAGGCAACATGTATATACAGCTGCAAGAACATGTTAAAAAAAACCATTTAGCATTAACATGATTTATTAGATATATTCACAAATACAGGCGAAAAACAAAATGCGATGAAGCACTTTTCACATCTTTAGTAAACCTGCTACCAGCTGTGCAGGCTGCAGAAAAAAATGTACTTTTCAGTTAAGTAACTTATAGAATCTCCTTTACCAGGAAAAACCTCACATGTTTACTGATTCCTCCTTTACCTCATCAGATGAGACTTTTGGATCATTGCTCAATATAGACATATTTCAGTTCCTCAGCATTTTTGTGATTTAGTTTTTTAATTGTGCAACTATCTTTTGATGAAACTGCATCACCAGTGGGTTGCATTTCCTGTTTTTTCCAACCACTTTTGTTTAATTTTTCTTTCTGTGGTTTCGGATATTGCAATGTCACTTCTCCTGAGCGTCATGGACTGCTTGCCCCGTGATTCTATGTTAAACTTAGTTTAAACAAGTTTTAAATACATACGTTTTTTCACTGATCTCATGGCGTTTTGGCCCTGAGGTAGCAAAGCAGCTCTCAACTACGACGCTTCCTCCTCGGTGCTTTACCTTTGAGATTTCTGTAGTCCTTTCCGCCTGAGCTGTTTTGTTTTTACCACTGGTTTCCTTTTTTTTTACCTCTTTAATGCAATCGTTGCAAGGTGTCAACTCGTAGGTAAATTTTCTCAGTTTGCGGACAGATTTATTATTATACCATTTTATATATAGACCTTTTCCAGCTTCATGGATCTCTACAGTGCTAAGTCTTAGGTTGCGGTGACTGAGACTTGCTCTGCACTAACCAATCTTTCTTGAGAATAGCATACTTTGTCAGAAGAATATGCTAAATGAATGCCTAACTCTGAGTAGCCTTTGGAAAAGTTGTTGAAGCTCAGATGACATTTTATGAGTAATCGATACAATAAAACATTATCATACTATATAAAGTGCTCTGACGTGGCCATTGTATATTAGCAGAATAGATAACACTGCAAGAAACTGAACTGAATTGAAACGAATTGAAAATGTGATGGATTTAATTAAAGGCTTTCTCTTGCAGCTGCCTAGCTGCATATCTAATTGAGAGTACATGTAGCATATTGAGTATTTTAAAACAATATTTTATCTAATGCACATTGTAATGAATGTGCATCTGTGCTTTAATTCTTTCGGAGTTAGCACTGAAATATGTGCATAAAGAATTCATCATCACGTAGCAAATTTGTGGGACAATTTGCTTAAATCACAGATTACAATTTGCACATCACACCACATACTACAGTCATTGTAATCAGAATCTATTTTTTATAGGCATGTTGCACCTAATTGTCTCAAAATTGAATTAATACGCCATCTGCACAGACAATAATTAATAAATTATATCATTTTCAGGTGAGAGGAATGCAAGCGTTTACTAATAGTTGCTGTTCTCTCATCTTATTGTTTACACTCAAGACAGAAGAGGGATTTTCACTGCAAATGCATCGCCCGGCTCTCATTTTGTCTCAATTCACATACACAACAATACTTGCAAGTCTACTAGACCATGATAGGCCCACCGCAGAGGGGCTTTCATGTGATTGCACATATCAGTCTGACTCTTGATGTGTGAGCACAGAGAAAGAGAGAGGATTAAGAATCAGCTGACTCCCCACATTTTCTTCCAAGTGACTTATTAGAAGGGTTATTCTGAGCGGTCTGCTGGACCGCTGAGGGGGTTGGCTGAGTAGTGAGACCCTCAATGAAGCCAATTTCTCTCACAATGGTAGATTACTTTAGACAACCTTCTCGGCTTTACCCAAAAACAAACGGAAGGAGCCTTTTGTACTTTTTCTCTGTTGTGCTCACAGATCTCTCTCGTTCGCCCACAATTTTTTCTCACACATCATAATTTAGTGTATCTGCAAAAGTGTTTTGGACTCACATGATGAGGCACAGGGCTACAGTAATTTGCTGGGCCATTTCATCAGGGTCAGCAGTGAAACACTTTTAAAAATGTTCTGGGAACATGTCATTTACCTGTAACAAGCTTTTGTTTCTGGTCTACTGTGGACACTTGTTTACTCTGTCACTTGTCATGTCGTTCCAGCAATAAAACAGGAAGAAAGATGATTTCCTTTCACTGCAGCATCTAGACCAGACTACCATTTCCTTTTCCATCCACGTGCCCCTGGCTATCTGTTCTTGCTGCTCAGCACAAATAAGATTTCCAAAGAGGTACCATTATCACTTGTGCATGTTTACGCTGAAACACGCTGCTAACAAGCTAACACACTGTGAAAACCTCCTATTGATGTAAAAGAAAAACTAATTATTTGCCAAATACTTTGTCTTGTTGAAAAGTAATTTGGGACTTGTGATTTCAGCTTGTCATATTTACATGCATCTCAGAGCAAATTAATCCCTTTTTGGTCTTGCTGCGGTGAGTTAGCTGATAATTTGCAAATTAGATGCATAATTAATCCACAATCAGACGCCCTAAAGGCAATTAGAGGCGATGGGACGCTTCTGTACTTCGACCAGTGGCAGGTCAGGCTGCTCCATTACAGGGTAAACACAAAGCTCTTAAGGAGACTTCATGCTAAATGGAAGTGTGAGGAAAAGCCCCTAATGACCGTTGTGACTGGGGCAATATTTTGGTTATCAGAGACACACACGCCTAATGACTTTGAAACACATCAAGAAGACATCAGCAAATACAGAAATCATCAAAGGGAATGGCCACAGGATGACCCCAATGAAAAGCTGTAATCAAATCCCAACCTGGCGACTGAACAGGCCCTCAATGGCCCCTTAATGTGTTGTGTAACTTTAGCAGTTACCTGAAATACCCTAAACACAATCCAACACTGCACGATTACACAGCCATAAAGAAGAGTCCAAATGAACCTGAACTTAATTATGATAGTAGCCTTCCACAAGTTCTCATCAATACCTTATTTTCCATTATAAAGAAGTCTCTGACCGAGCGATGACCTTAGAAATGTCTTATTTTAGCTCCCCCCCCCCCTTTTTTTTTTTTTAATGGTTGCATTATTTTTTCAGTGGAATTGTTTGCCAAGGTATTGGCTGTGTGGTTTTCCCATCTCTTTTGGACTAGATTAAAAAAAATCACAGCAGCTTCTTGAAAATTCCCATAAAATTTATTGATTCACAATAAAGCAGACATTTGTCACTCTGCTTGGTAACATTTGGATGAATCACATTGATTTTACTTGAAAATCAGTTGTTTTTTGGATAAATTCTCCCCAAACTAATGACTTTCTTCAGCCTCAACAGTACTTAGTGTTTTGGAGCAAATAGCAAACGTTCACATGTAAACATCCAGTGTGTATAACTAAAGTGGTGAGGATGGTAAAAGCTTGTACAGTACTTTGTATAAACAGTCTGTATTGCTCATAGCACAACTGTGCCAAGCAGAGTTTCACAGAGCTATCAGCGTGGCCATAGACCCTTAGTCTTGTTATTTCATGTAGACCTTCCAGGTAACCTTAGATGTCAAACCTACCTGCAGAGTATGACTTATATATCTGGGAGAGTCCAATCCCTGTGAGAGTGACAAGCCTGTTCAGTGTAACCTGACTCCGTGTCCTCTGCTGTTACCTCTCTGGTCTAGATAATCATCACCTCCCTGTGTTTTCTGTCCTAGGCAGGATTAGAGATTTATTAACTAGCAAGACTGTGTCTCAGGAATGTGCTCCAGTTTTGTCCATTGGACCTGACGGTGACTGGCATTCACGCCTAACGTGGCAGGCAGCTCAGTCTCAGTAAGTCTATGCGGGCTGCCAAGTGTGTGGCGCACCACTCCTGCTTAATATCTGTCTGAGGCCCTGGGCATAGGGAGGATGAAAATGGGGAGAAAGCGAAAAGACCCAACTCTGGGTCCCAGGTGTGCACTTAACGCTACCTATCAATTCCGGCCTGGGGTGAGGCAGACTGCAAGCCAGATCAAATCATGAGTCAGAGTTGGGGGATGCATTTCAGCCTGCCTTATTGCCTGGTCAGTCACATGGTAACGGTTCAGACTGAGATGGAATGAGTCAACTGCCACAAGAATCCATCCAGGTGATACGGTATGTACAAGAGTGTGAACTGAATATAGACTCAGTCATGAAGTATTACTCTAAATCTTACACTGAATGTATGCATACAGTTGTTGCACCTCGGAGCAAGTGACACATTTTGATGTTATTTAAAGTGAAAAGAAGTCAAAACAAGCCCTGCAGCTGCAGCGAACGCTCATTAAAAGCACTTTTTCTACAAACATCTTTGAATTTTTACTTCTTGTTTCATAAACTTAAACAAAAATGAAAGCTAATACAGACATTTGGAGAAGTTTTCGTATTCTAAGTCAGAACTTAGTAAGACCTCCTTAGCAAATATCACAGCTTCACAGGCTTTCTGTTCTGGCTTTATTTAATTTTCACCTACTCTTCTATGCACAGCGCTTCAGCAGATATATTAAGGCTGTCTCACTGGATGTTTAAGATCCACCCACAGCTTTTCAGTGATTTTAAAGTCAGGTGACTATTCCAAAAGCTTCGGATTTTGTTTCTCCAGTTAATTACCTTGTGAGAAAAGCTAGCTTTTTTCTCAGTAGCAAATTCTTCACCGACTGCATGATATTTGAACACATCTGCTGATTTTTAAATGAATCTATTTTTTTCTCTCTCCTTGTGCAATTCTTTCCTGTGTCACTGGCTGTAAAATAAAAAGCCAAATATTACCATCACGTTATGATTTAAACGCAGTAGTAGTGGTGGAGGCTGCTAGCTTGACATGTCTATAGCATGTCCTAAATCACTCCATCCTAGCTACATGTTGCTTTGCGTACATCGTGTGTTGACCTTTGTACTGAGAATGCAGGTGTGGTTAACCTGTGATGATGGAGTGCATGCAAACCGTGCTGTATGTACTGTATAGTGTTGCACCACCGCTCTTATAATGTAGGTGTATTGCAGTGTTTCTGAAGCAGATGTTTAGTTTTTTCTCTCCAGCAGACATTTGGTTCCATTTAGATTTTTGATCATGTTAAAAAGTGGATATTACAGCCTAAAGAGAGCATTGATGTCCTTTTCATAGCATCTCCCTACACCAAGGCTTTCATTTTTAGAACCTCACGAGTTATTCAGTCGACCCCATGGATTTTCTTTTTCTTTTTTTGGTCTTGAACCATCACCGGCTCAGAATCAGCTCCCAGTTTTTAATGACTAGTTTTAATGAGTCAATTAAAAGCCCAACAAGTTAATAGTGAAGGGTGTATTTGCACCTGCCCCAGTTATAGTTTTATTATCTTTAATTCATTTTTAATATCCATGAAATAAGAATAAATCATGAAGTTACATATGAAGATTTTATGAATTTTTTTTTATTAATTTGTTGCACTGCTTTTATTATCTTCTTTTCACATATAAATCAGCAAAGTATGTAATTTGCCCAGGGGTGGCCAAAAATTTGCTGCATCTATGATAAGAGCCGACAGGACAAAAAAAAAAAAAGAAAGCACCAGCAGTGTTCAAGGAGCAGGAATGCCAGCATCTGAAGCTGCCTATTATATGTCTCCCCATATCCACCCACTGCTTGGTCCAAGGCTGTCTCTGCTGCTTAACTCTTGCACAGGGACTCTCTGTGATCCAGCAGAGCTCTCAGTGCAGGGAGCATGGTGCTGATGCCAAATTCCTGTTATCCAAATCCGTCGGCACTGTCTCATTTAAGAGATAAGAGGCTAATCTACAGGGTGGGCAGGAGATAGACCTAGAAATACAAGGCCCCTCTTGTCACTTGCACGCCATTCACCACATAACTGGAATGTGTATAGGCACGTGCAGACAAACAAAACCTTGAGGATCTTTTCTCTTTATCCCCTTAGGCTTAGATGTGATTTTAAAGGATATAAATCTCAGTGTGTTTGTTCTATTTATCCACCTGAATTGCTCTTATTTTCTTTTTCAGATGTGAATCATAGCCAGCAATGTACTTCTTTTTTTGTTTCCAATATATTACTGAATAAAGAATCATAGCTCCGAGCAGTCAAACAAATCTGCTGCAAAGATTAAATTTAATATGACCCACATATGAGTAAAGACTTCAGAACTCAGTTGCTGATGAAAAAATAATCTGTGTTTCAGTGGACTAGTCAACCGGTCTTTCACAGTCAGTGTGCTTTTGAGCAAGGTTTTTAAATCCTAACTAGTACTGATTTTTAGAACTGTTTTGTGCTGTTGATGAGAAAGATGATTTAATCAATAAACAACAAAACATTTTACCAACTTTAAGTTAATAAAAAAGATATATCTTCTTGATAGATTCTTGTTAGAGCTGGAAAAAAGTTGCCAAAGTTTTCAAGCTTTAAAACATAAACCATTGCACAAGAAAACTGTCTAGAATGGTGCCTGGTAGACAAGTAAGTAATTACCTTGGCCTTACTTGAGGTTGAGATTTAATATTTAGCCCTAACATCAGTTAAGCCTTTCAGTTGCCAAACCCCGAACACTGCTTGCATTGCTAGAAAGTAATGCAAGCAATTGGAAGTGTGCCTGGAAAAATAGTGAATGGAAGAGCAAAGGGTTAAAGCTGGTGAATAAACAATTGTTTCAATAATTAAATCCCAAGGGGACAAAAACAGGCACAAAGTGCCACACAAACCCACTCTCTATAATAGTGTTTCTTGTGGATTGTATTTTCCCCCTTGTTAGGTACCTATTACAAACATTTTGGCCTTTATCCTTTTTGTCACTGCTGTAAGCCCAGCGTGGGACAAAGTTTGTCCCTATTTGACGGTAAGTGTTACACAAACAGGCAGGAGATTGCTATTAACTGAGCCACATTTGCTTCTATGCGTATTTCTTGTGTCAGCAAACACAGGCTATTTAACGGTTCAACTGCCAACTTTGAGTACCTGTCAAAGTTACAAAAAACAACCAAACTTCACAATAACTGATGTTGCCACACTGTTGCGGTGTTGTGTACAGTAAGGTATTGTGTCCTAGCACTGATCTCATTACCTGTTTCCCTAACGCAGTCTCTCACTATCAAGATCAAAAGCTGTTTGAAGGTTCACTTCATACCTGACGCAACACAGTCAGCATATAGCTCTCTCTCTCTGAAGTTATAATCAAGCGCCTGGAGGTGTCCTGAGATAGGAAAAATGCAAAGTAAAGTTTCAAGATTTAATAAATGTAATCTGCTTCATCTTTTGTTTACAGTAATTAGAGAGTTTCAGAATTCATAACATTTGTTATTTCTTTTCTACTTATGCAGTTTTGAGTGTTGCTCCCTCTTTTACACATCTTTGAAATGAATGCTAGAACTCCCTCCCCCTTCGACATACTTATAAGATTGAGTTCCTGCCTACAGGCTGTTTCCAGCCACAACACTTGAAACTATCCCGTCATAATAATGCCTACATTGCACATTTGTGCACCTGCGGATGATACATTATCTTTTGCCCTGTTCGAGACATAGCCTGAAGGAGCACTTCCTCTCACAGCTGCCATGATGTCATCTCCATTTGGGGTTTTTTTTTTTCACCTCCTTGAGACCTACAACCCACAGCCTTGACTGTGGTCTTGTTTTTGAGACATTAAAAGCAGAAAAGACGACCTGCATGAAATCTTCCTTTTAAAAAATGGTTTTATCAAAATCAGAACACAGCTTTGGATAAAGCTTCATTTATCTTGGTGCAAGAGGAGACTCATTATTATTAAATGAAAGGAAATATGGTAATGACCTGATTCTTTTGTAAAACTGCGGAGGGATAGTCTTGCATCCACAAAGCTCCAAAACAGTGCTTTTAAAGTTCTGCTTTTGGGTTCAGATAAAAGACGTTTTAGCGCTAAGTGGTGTCGTAGTGTGTCACACTGTTTTACATCTAAGGATAAACATTTTTTCTGCCATTACATCTAAAACAATGCCAACTCAGAACTTTAAGCTGTAATTAAGCAGGAAACACTTTGAGATATGTCCATTGTAATACTGATAAGGAGAAATGTCCCTTTGAGATACTCTTGTATCTTGAAAACGTCACTTTTCCCCTGGTAAATATGTACACGTAACTTTCTGAACGCTTACCATGGAAAATGTGGTATTTGAGGCGTTCCCTCTGTCAAGCCGCACCGCTTTGGTTTCCTGTTACCTTGTGATTTGAGCCGATAATATGTTTGCAATGATTTCACAATGCTGAGAGTTGTACATACACCTTTAAGCTGTGTTTATGCAGTTTTGTGCAGTGATGGAAAAGCAAGCTTTGTAAGCTTTGCTCAAGGACAGCTTCGACTGCGCTGTCTGTGAAACCACCGAGCCATCAGTGTTGCTTAGAAATGAGATGATTCAAAGACTTACGTAAAATAAATTATGCTGATTTATTAAATTTTTTTTACATTTATCACATTATTGAATCTTTTATTTAATTGCATGACTGTTATCAGATGGACATAAAGGGAATGCATCAGGGAACTAAACATATTGGTGTGATCACTTAGTAGTGATCAAGTGCTTTAGGAATGCGTCATCAATTCAATATTGCACCAGTCAGAAGACCATTGCACCGATAAACAACAGCTTAAATCATGGCACTTGCAGTATGCTTGACTAACTCTCATGATGGAGAATTTAAACCTGCAATGACTGATTTCTTTGGCAGCCGTGACAGCTTTTAAACAGAACATTGACGTATTCTCACCTTTTTAAATAGCACAGTTGCTTATTTAACCTCCTCCACAGTTACAGTGCATTGGGTATTATCATTCATTTGGAGATATGTTTCTTTCCACCTGACAATGTACTGTAAGCTCAAAATCAATTCTCTTTCACCCTATTCTTTCCTTTAAAAAACAAAAAACTAGCATCTCATGAGGAAAATAATTAGCTCTTTATCTCTGTGGTGCCAGGCAGATAGTCTACTATGGATTTCTAGAGGACAATGAAGTTGTTGGCCTGACAACGAAACAATGAGCTGAAACTTGGAGCTACAAAGCTCTTATTTAAAAAAAGGAGCTACAGATTTGAGTGATAATTCTCCGTAGGTTCATCTTTACCAGCAACCCCTTTCACTATGTTGTTGTTTAATATAAATATTTATTAGAGCCGTAACTGGCCAAGCGGAGAACTTCATTACAAATGACAGATCGAAAACACTGAGAGCTGTGAGGCATGTGTGATGCTCCCCTTCAATCTTAGCTTTGATAGAAATGTTTTTTAAAAAGGGCTGAAAAGTCTCTTTAATAAGTTGGAACAGCTTTCTGTGGATCTGAGGAAAACTCATCCAGTGGATTTCTTTAAATGCTGCTCAGAAATGTTCCTGGTTTTTGTTTTTTTACTTCGCCTGGAAAAAAAAGGTGCTTTTTTAAAACACATTTTCTTTGAAGTATGCATGTATATTTTTGTGCACTTGTGTTTATACTTGTTATATATTTATATTTATGCTAGACTTGTCTTCATGAGACTTCAAGGTAATTGATGAAATGGATTATCTCACGCCTCGTGACATGAATATAAAGTGAATCACAATATGAAAATGATCCCTGTTCTCTTACAGGGATGAGATTTTTTTTTTATTGTGTATTGACAAGCAAAACAGAAAGCACTTATGGGTCAAAGACAGTTATAACTATTGTGATATGTTTTTGTAAATAAGCATTAAACATTTAAAATATAAACAGGATTTAATTGTGCATGTCGAAGTTGTGTTTTCTCATTTGCCCGTGTTTACTGGAAATTTAAAACCTGTTGTTTCTGTAGTCTTAGAACATAAATTATAAAGGAAGTTGGTTTTTCAAGCTTCTACAAAAAAAAAAAAATCCTCATGTTTTATAAGTAAACATTAAAAAAAAAAAGATATGTCAAAGCATTGCTCCTTGCTTGAGAGAGAATCAAAGATGAATTTGGCTTTCAAGAAGATCAAACTACTGCAGAAGTAACTTTAATGAAAGGAAAACCTACTGTGAGCTCTGGCATGTGGAAGCACACAAAAGCAGACTATGTTCAGTCCTCCCTCCCGTACATTTTCACTCACCATTAGTCAGGACAAAGTAAGAAATGGCCCAAAGATTCAATGGCAAGAATGTTAAACCATGTTTGTTTGTGCATGAGAGGAGCAAAGAAAAAGAAGAAAGATGTTCCACAGCTGAGTAATTATAGTTGTTGTGCTGGTGTCATCTCTTGATGTTTCAATGCCATTAAGTATGAGGGGTGTTTGTTGAGCTTGAATGGTCCCAGACAAGCAGGGATGATATACATTTTGTTTGGCAAAGCAAATGGGGGTCCATATAGCACGGCTGATTAAAGCAGGAGCAGAGCTTTTGTGAATTTTGATATCATTTCTAACTCTATTTGATCAAAGCAATTATTATGTAACAAAGAAATCAAATGGAAGCATCACAGGCTTAACTAAAGCAAATTTCGAAGTTGAAGTTGAATCACTAAAAATAAATCCAAATTCATGTTATACTGCAGCAGCAATGCAGCATCCAAACACATATAACAGGGAGGGAATGTGATTAATTTCTAGGAAAACTCAAATCTAGATAAATGAATTTGTTCATCATCATCATCATTATTCATCACCCAGGTTGGCTCCATCATGTCAAAAGACTGGCACTTGTAGGACCCACGCACCCTAGTGGTGGAGGTATCAATTTTGTCTGCAAGATAGATTTAAAATCACACAGCTCCTCCTGCTGTTTGAAACACAGCATTTCACACTGCCACCGGGCTGCATGGATCACGGTAAGTTATTCAGTAAAGCTTTATGGTTGAGTGCCTGGTTCATGCGGTGACAGACCCAACAACAGTAGGAAAGCAATAGTAATGCTTGCTTTAAAGCCCAAACTTAAAGAAACACTATAATGTGTCTCTCCTCTCCTTTCTACTGTAATGTGTCAGGTATAAAATGACTTTGTTCACCAATCAAACCTGATAATTCTCACAATTTTCCTCTTAGTCCTGTTCATTTTTAAATTTGTATCTCTGTTTTCACACAACTCATCCTGATTCCTTCGTTTAATTCCCTCACTTTGTTGCATAAAGGTGCTGGAAACATTCCTCAGAGATTTTGGATGATGAGGACAATACACTGTGAAGACCATTTGAGTACAGTGAACTCATTATCATGTTCCAGAAACATGTTTGAGTTGATTTGAGCTTTGGGACATGGTGCGTTGTCCTGCTGGAAGCAGTCATCATAAGATGGGCACACTGTGGTCATAAAGGGATGAATGCGGTCAGCAACAACACTCGGGTAAGTTGTGGAGTTTACACAATGAGGTGGTACTACGAGCCCCAAAGTGTGCCGGTAAAATGTCTCTCACTCTATTACACCGCCAGCAGCCTGAACCTTTGATAAAAGGCAGACTGTATCCTTGCTTTCATGTTGTTTATGCCAAATTGTGATCCTAACATCCGAATGTCACAGCAGAACTCGAGACTCATCAGACCAGGCGATGTTTTTCCAGTGCTCTGCTGCCCAATTTCGGTGACCCTGCGTGAACTGCAGCCTGTTCTTCGCTGACAGGAGAGGCACCTGGTGTGTTTTTGTTGTTTGTTTGTTTTTACTGCTGTAGCCCATCTAGCTCAGTGTGTTTTGTGTTGAGAGATACTTTACTGCATATCTTGGTCGTAACAACAGGTTACTGTAGTTACTATTGTCTATTGTTCCTGTCGGCTTAAAGCAATCTGGCCATTCTCCTTTGACCTCTGGCATTAAAAACACGCATTTTCAGCTAGAGAATTGCTGCTTACTGGATATTTTTTCTTTTTCGTACCATTGTCTGTAAACCCTAGAGATGGTTGTGTGGGAAAATCCCAGTAGTTTAGCAGTTTCAGAAATAATCGGACGAGTCTGTCTGGCACCAACAAATATATTATGTTCAAAGCTCCTTTCTTTCCCATTTTAATGCTCAGTTTGAATTTCAGCAGGTCGCCTTGCCATGTTTGCGGCCACTGATTTGCTGCCATGTGATTGGCTGATTAAATATTTGCGTTCATGATCAGTTAAACAGATGTATCCAAATAAGTGGCAAGATCATGAATGGCATACACAAATAACAGCTGTCTTTCCAAAGGTTTCTCCCTGAATGACATTCTTGTTTCTCGTTGTCATTCAGTCTGATTGTGAAAGCCATACCATACTTTATTTTTGCCACAGTTTTGATAAAAACATTGGGCAGTTCCTGTCTGCCTGCATTTGGATCCTTGTTAACATTTTCAGAGCACGCAGTAAATCATGTGACACTGTAAGGGTTTAAAATGTGCTCAAGCCCAGCAGTTCCCTAGGACATAATTGCCATCATACCTTAGGGAAATAAATTCTTAATAACCTTAAAAGCTGTTTGAATGTATCTGCTGGAAATATCTTTTCCCACAAGTCTTATTTACTTTCTGAACCATAGCTGCTCTGTTCCTTTTTGACTCCCAGCCAGGGCGAAATGTCACCATCAAACGATGAAACAAAATGTAACAGCGTGCAGAGACATTGGTTAAAAAAAAAAAAGCCAAGCAGTAATGAATAACAGTCTGTTATTTAGAAATAAAAATACAAGTTCACATCCATCCTGTTCTCATTCTTTGGCATGAATGAGAGCCACCTGAGATAATTTGTGAAATAGATGGAGATGTCATGCTCAAATTACCCAGACGGTTCCTCCTTCATTCAGGAGCGGTGGGAGCTGTCTGGATGTCTTGCTCTAGTGTTTTTAAATTAATGAGCTGTTTCTCGTGAAGTGAAATTCGCTGTAGGTGTCTTTTGCTTGGTGTGAAACAGACAAATTTTCTTCCTTCTGCCACTTTAACGTTGTTAATTTCACATTTCTTAGAAGGGAATGCCAGGACTTATGAAAAATCAGGGTAATTTAAAGTCATCACAGTCCCAGCCCTTCACAGGATAAGTGACTTCAGAAAGAGTATATACTGCGAATTATTTAAAATGATACACAGTTTATTACTGTGCCCCTCACCTTTGCAGAAACGCTTAAAACAACAGCAATATCAAGACATAGACACTAGATGGCGCCATGTGAGAGAAAGTTGCTGGTTTAAAACTTCAAAAGAAAGCTTAAATTTAAGCCCTGCGCCACCAACTTTGCTGGAGCCAGTGAATTTTGATCTGCACATTTTATAAATTGACTAAATATTTGCATTATTAAGATTACCGTTATCATTGATATGTAAAGCCTAAAGCCTGAAACTGTACTCAAAGGTGGGTAATCTGCCTTGCACTCAGCGGGATAATGTTTAAGGTGGTTAATTAAAATCAGTTGTAATGTAATATTTTGTGATTTATTTTTTAATTTTTATTTTTTAAACTAGGTTAAGTTGGCATACCCTTCAGGTATGAAACTTCTCCCGATCATTGTGCATTTCTCCATCTGATTCCGTTTTATGACTGAGACAAGTTGGTGTACAGTGAGACCGAGCAAGCACTCGTGATCTTGAGTGTGTCAATCTGCGGTGCGACGCACAGGGCGAAGAGGCGCGGCACGCTCTCAGCAGAGGTCCTGTGAGGACTGGAAGGATCACAAAAGCAGCACACCGACCGAGGCAGGGATGAAGAGATATCAGACACTTGGAAGCAGCTGAACCGGAGGATTTTTACCCAAAGAACACTCGGCTCTGTCCCACGGGCTGCCTCGGTTACTGGCTATCAGGGTGAGCGGGGTGGTCGCTGCCTGCATCTCTCTCTCTCTCTGTGTGTGTGTGTGTCTCTCCTCAGCGCACAGGCGCTCTGCACTCCAGTCTGCTGACACTCCGGGAGGACAGTCCGCACTACACCTCCGTGTCATTGGACTCTATGTGGATACAAAGCCCGGCCAACACAGATCCATGGGGATAGTTTAGAGGGAACTGCTGACTGCGACCTTTGCATGAAATCAGGTAAGTGTCGGTTTATTTGGAAAGGCACATTTTTGGACAGCTAGTTCCCTATTCTCCAACTTAAAACACCTCTTATCCAATACGTGACATTCTTGCTCGCTGTCGGCTTCAAATATAGTGTCTTATTTCTCGAATTCGGCCTACATCAAGCCATATATTTACAATTTAGCTTACACATTCGTCTCAACAACCACAATCAGGCCCTTTAACTGCCTAATTCCTGCCGTCGTTCTAAATTACTACAGTCCCTAATGTTTTTACTCGTGCGCACTC
Source organism: Pundamilia nyererei (assembly GCF_000239375.1). NCBI lineage: Eukaryota > Metazoa > Chordata > Actinopteri > Cichliformes > Cichlidae > Pundamilia > Pundamilia nyererei. The sequence goes on from NW_005187501.1 coordinate 1,618,285, forward strand.
ATGTGAGAACAGTGTAGGATGAAATCATTTGTGTGTGGAGCTGAATTAATGAAGCCGTAAAATGACTGGGTTGTTAAATCCAGCATATGGCAGAAAGTCCCCAGATGAGCAGGGGACAGCAGTAAGAGCGGGGAGACAATTGGGCTCTTGTGTGTGTGCACGGTTTTATGATAATGAAAGTGGACCCCGTTGGCCAGGCCCGTCCTGAAACACAAAGATCATTCTCAACAAGTCCCGTACTGTGGGCGCCCGCTTGGTGCTGAGGCAGCGAGTGTATGTGACAGCACCATTATTCACCAAGATGCCCAAGTGCACTTGTATTGCACCGCATGGAAGAACTATCATAACAAGCTGACCCCTACGTAGGGGTATATATTGTGCAAACGCATTTTGTCTGGAAATGTTTATAATTTACCCTAAATGTATGAATCCGGCCACATTTGCTCAACTGTAAGTTTCTAAACAATAACACAAATGACACTCTTTGACTTTCCTCTCAATTGTGCACACACTGTTCCTAAACAGTACTCCTTACAGGATTATTCTCATTTAGCTGTTGCTTCCAAATATATTGGCTCTGGTATTTCAGTTTTCACTTGCAGTTTCATTTACATTTTGCAATAATCTGAGCATATTGTTTAGGCTCCTTAGTACAATAGAATCAATTTAAAAAAAAACATCTGAGAGTGGACCTTCTCATCGATTTAGGAAATCATCATCCTTGCTGCCTGGAGATGCTCATGAATCTTGCATGTTCACATCCGGAGAGAAATGGGGGCACAATTAGAGGATTGCACATTACTTAGAGTATAGATGTTTGGCTCGGATGCAGTGCATTGTATGGCGGTTCTACTGAAGGAGCAGAACATGATTTAGATATGTGTTCTGAAAGGACAAAGGCGAGATCAATAAGAAACTGATTTTTCATCTGTGTGTAGTGAACGGGGCATCTGCTTGAGTGCAAACACTATTTATTTCTGGGAAGGGAGTAGGACATACAATTTGTCTGATATAAGAGGCACACGTATCTTTTAAAAACACTCTGGGGGGCAAAGAGGTGGGCCATCATGTATTGCTGATTCTCTGTCCAGCTGCAATTCCTTAATGCACTCTGAGAGTCAGAGATCTAATAAGAAGTGGAAGAACATCTTCAATAATGAAACCCCACCTGCATCTCTGCTGCAGAGTGAGGGCTGGGGCTGCGAGGCCTCATAAATAACAGAAGCCAGACCTGACACGTGCTGCTCCAACGTCTGGGAACTGCCAATAATCCCTCAGCAGGAGGGAGTAAAAAAAGGCACAATGCTTAGTTTTGCTTTGCAGTCATCAAGTAAATGTAGCTCAGCACAGCAGCTTTACTCTAATAAAGAGTTCTGCAGAGTGATATGAGGGGATATTCAATCACTTTTTACTCATAAGGAGAATACGGGAAAAGCATTCCTGTAGTGAAAGCAGCGCATGGGACAGCAAACAGCTTAAATTGCATGCAGATTTCAATATTATTCTATTGATTTTATCGCATCACAGACTTATCTTTGTCATATTTTTTTCTGCTTTTCAGCAGTAATTTAATTGTAATACCTTGCAGTGTTTGAAGCTTAGAAGTATCATCGCCTTCTTTCAGGCTTTAATTTAGATGTTGTATCACAGGAGCATTTTTTCAATACATATCAATTTCCTCTCTAATACTGGAGATAAATCCCCTGTAGCAATTAACCTGCTTTTGAGTGATTAACCTGTGCTTGTCACTATCTAATAACTACAGACACTTGAGGCTGTACTCCTATTGTGATCATTATTATTCTCATGCTTTACCATGAGACACAAGAAAGCTATGGAACAACATTACATGAGTACTTGTTGATTTGTGATCTGGTGCCCTCCCTGCATATAAACAGCACAGAGAGCCTTTTTTGGATCTTCTTGTATTGCTATGAAGAGACCCTTTCTTCTCTAACACAATGTGACCCTCACTGCTGTTCTTTAAACAGACCCAGTGGCTGACAGAGCTTCGGGCTGTCCCTGCTATGAAAAGATAGCTCTGTGCTGAGCTCCAAAGATTGACCAAGCAAGCCTCATGACTCTCCTGTTGTGTCTCACAAAGAGTCTCATGAGCATGATTTATTTAGTCCAGAAGTTACCGTCAAAGAGGACCTTTTATGCTGTCTTTACAGAGCGCCTTAAGAAGTAATGATAGGTGTATTCTAAACACTCAAATCCAGTAAGTCCTGTATGTCGTGCGAATAAGCTAAAAGACTGCCTTCATGAAAGTAATCCGCTCTGCTCTACAGAACACTAAATGGAGGTTTTTCTTTCAATTGGCCATCTGCATCTATGTGTGTGTGTGTTTGTATGCGACAGAGAAGGAGAGAAGCTTTTTATCCCCCCTTCAGCTGCCTAGCGCGTGAAATATTTAACAGGGACCGCACTATTTTTGGGTTTGTGCTCAGTTTGTTTTGAAGCTTATGTAATCCGTAGTTTCAGCTCAACGCGCGGTAATGTTTTATGTCAAATAATACACCATTGAGTCAGCCAACTTAAGCGTAGTGATGCTGCAAGCAGTATAATCCTGCAGACGAACTGTGCGAAACTATAAAGGACATTGCACAGCTGAGAATTATGATGAGGACTCCTGCACCATCTGTGCACTGATGGATTTGCCATGTTTAATGCAGCGTCTTGTACCTCAAGGAAGCGGGGGCCACTCCAGATCGTCTCAGGTTCCTTGGTTCTCCGAGATATTGATCAACTTGTCTCTCTTCCCTCCAACTGTCTCCATCTCTGCTTGTTTTCTTCCTCAGTTTGTCTCCCATCTCGCTCACTTTCTCCTCCCTCTACTCTCCTCTCCTGTGAGGTGTCAGATTCTCTGACTCATGCCCTGGTGTGGAGGATGGGAGGAAAGCAGGGATGAAAGAGAAGAGAGAAAAGTCATTTTGCAGATAGAGGGAGTGACCTTCATCCAGTAAGAAGGATGGGATAAAAGCTGGAGTTAATACCCTGCCAAAGTGTATTCTCCACCATGCCAAAAAGCCATTCAAAATGATATATGGTCCTAGTAGGAGCTCTCTGATAATAAGAGACACGCCATTGTAAGGAGAGGCAAGGCAAATGATTAGAAAATTTCAATGTTGTATCCAGAAGGATAAACACTCGGGGACAGCATATGAAATATGCTGAAGATTTTTGTTTGAAACCAGATTTTTATTTATTTGTTTATTTTTTGTTGGGGGGATTTGACAGTTAATATATAAATATATATATATATATATATAAAACAATTGACAGCCCACAAACATCTCCTTATAAGGTCATTATCTGCATGTTTGTGTTGTTGTTGTTGTTTCTTCCCCCACTGGCAATAATGAGAAGAAGGGAGGGATTGGGGTTTACCTAATGAGGGGATGTGTTTCTTTGTAAAAACAACTGCATCTAGAACTGATCAATCGCAGAGTGGCCACATTCCTTCAAGGGTATATGCTTATTAATCCCCATTGAGCCAGAACTAAATAAATACTGCTCCACCCTGACAGTGAGAGAAACTGATGGCATTTTATAGACTCCCGTGCTAGTATGTCAATTACACTGCTGTTCATTAGCTGCCGGGTTCCCTTGTAAGTATGCAGATTCTGCCACAGAAAGCTGTCTGTGTCTAAGCTGTATAGACAAACTGACATGACTGTAAGTTGCAATGACAAGAAGAAGCCTTGACAGTAACGATTCCTGCCACTTTTAAAATGCAGCCGTTTCCAATATCAGTGATGTAAATAAACAGTGGCTCTACAGCTTGTGTGAATAAGATTATTGTGTGTATAAATGGCTACAAATGTATTACCCCCCACCACCACCCAGCTGACAAACCCACAAAGTTTCAGAAGGCGTGTTATCGCAGGATTTTCAATTAGGCGCGTTCATTGTGAAGACAGCTTTTCAGCGGCTTTGTTTATAAAATCAGAAATCTTGTAGTTTTACTGAATGTTTTAAAAACACACTGCCCTGGGGTAATCTTATCAGCGTCAGCCCACATTTAGGCGCAGTGGCCGTAGTGAATGTGACCGCTGGCCGTTCTCTCTGCTGCAGGAGCAGCCGACAGCTCGGGGGCCTGATAACCCTCTCTGGAGCCCTGCGGTTGACAGGCGACTTGAACTGCAGGCTTACACGGTTATGCTTTAACGCTAGATGAAGCGGTGGGCTGATAGCAGAGGACAGTCCCCTCTGTGCCAAGGGCTGACCCCTCCCATTATATGTGACAGAGCTGAGACAGACATGCCGAGAGATGAAACACTACTCTTTAATTTCAAGCCTCTCCTATTTCACAACTAAAGCCCTCTTCTCCTCTCTCTCTTTTTGCCTCTCGACCCTGGAGAGGTTATGGAAGTGCAGCTGTATTGGTGTAACCGTTTAATTCTTCAATCGAGTGCTCATTATTCTTGCAATATATGTTGCTGAACTATACTGAAAGGGATTTACTGTCAATTTATTGTAGTTTTTCTTCTTTTTTTTTTTTTCATAATCTAACGTGGGTGATGCAAAATGTTTCTTTGGTCTGATCAGGATTTAGCAGCTCCTCACTGAAGACTAGAAGAAAGTTTTTCTTGAGTCACCACACAACGCTGTAGCGCTAAAGCAGAGGTTTAAACTTTAATGATGTTTTTACTATTAGCTGCAGCTTAAAGAGAATTTGAAAGCATTCATGAGATGGTACGCTTTATTTGTACAAAGGCAAAAATTTCACTTAAAAATTCCACAGTCACATAGATGTGTTGACATCACTGTGGCGCTGCTCAAAAAGCGGTACAAGTGCTGCATCTTGGAATGACCATTTGCTGTGATGTGGGTAAAGCTAATCCAAGCAAGCACTTCCACTTTGAAAATTTCAATTACAAGGAATAGAGTTTATTTGATCAAGAGGCCTTTGCATCATTTCTATTCAGTATGCAGTCATTAGCTATGTTAGTGCTTTCACACACCCTCTCCTCCTGCTGTAAGTAATCAGATTTACAGACAGACGCTTAAAATGGCCGAACGTTTGTTTAGACGTAAGTCGAGCAGACGTGTGCATTTCATGTAAGTTTGGAGACCGACTAACCAGTAGCAAAGAGGAGCCTGGAGAGTCATTGCTTTTGTCTGTTGTATTTTTTCATCATTGTCTGAGGAGATGACGCTTTCATTGTGTCACCCCGTGTACTCAAACATCGCAGCAGTTTGAGTTTGTCGTGACAGATGGGTGTATAAAGTCTTCCTGTGGAAGTTCTGAGTAGATCAAAGCCTGTCCGCTGTTGTGCTTCCACTGGACACTGTATGTGTGTGTCTTGTGTGGATTGTTGACTCCTTTCATCCCAGCAGCTGTGTGTGTGTGTCTTGTTTTGACTTTTGTTTTGGGGCACATAGGCATATGAATGTTGGGGTGGGGGGGTATACATATGTGTAAATGGTCTTTCACCTCTTGGTACTCTCGCTGTGCGTGTGTACACACATTGACACCCTCCCACTTACTGCTCCATATGTGCCCACCCGAGGGACACCCTGTCCTCTTCGCCTATGCGTGTTGATGGAGCAGACACGGAGGGGCGGGGCATACCCTGTTTCTGTTGTTCACCATGGAGACCAGGCACGTCCTTCTTCATTTCCTCTAAGCCAGCCCAGAATCGCCTATTTGCCAGGATTGTGTGCGGGATACGGTTGTCTCAGAACAGGTGCCCAGTCCTCCAAACAAGCCCGCTGTAAAACATTCTTTTCATCTTGACAGACTCTCTGTAGTGGAAGCACCTGAAAATCTGGCAAGGAAAAGAAAAAAAAACTGTGGTTGCTGTCAGGGGATGTATGCCGAATGCTTTTATCCATGATATCTTTGAGGTTATGGACGGTTGACAAAAAAACACCAACTCTGGATTCTTGCTCGATTTAACTTTAAGGATAATTTTACATTGTTACATCTTTTTAATAACAAGCGTGGTGTTGGGATTTTCTGTCGATTTTTAATTCGTTGTCATGTTGTCTGTGCTATATGTTCTCAGTTAATGACTGTGGGAAAGATTTACAAGTATTTTGAAGACACCAACTTTCATAAAGACAACAAGGCTAAAATTGTTCCTTTGAGCAAAAAAACTGCAACTTAATCTTACATATTGATAGTGAAAATGCTGAAAGGACACAGATTGTCCTACTGCAATGATCTACTTTAGCCATAGACTGTATATAAATGGTGGAATAGGCCACAAAACATCAACGATTAGTAAATTCTAGTTAAGTGGTTTTGAGCTGAGCATTAGTAATTTGTCAGTCACAAGAAGCGACCACTCTAAAACATAATCTGCTTTGCCACTGCTGTTTTTTTACACTAATGGAAACAGTTATTTGACCATTTTGTTGTATT
>NW_005187501.1:1624891-1647350 GCF_000239375.1 Pundamilia nyererei
AGTGACAGAGACACAAGCGAGAAGGAAAGTCTGTATCTGTGCAAAAATGATTTCAGTAAAATCCATAAAAGTCAGCCTAGTGATGTCGTAAAAACAAGTCAGAATAACCAAAATTAGGAGAATACATGACCACTAGAATTATTTGTTGAGATATTTTGGTGTAGGCATTGCCTTCCCAAAGCTAAGCTGCTAGCAAGGCTAAAATTATCTCTTCTTATGCCCCCAACATCTTTTCTTTCCCCTCTCCCCTCAACCAGATGGCTGCCCCTTCCTGAGCCCAGTTCTGCAGGAGGTTTCTTCCTGGCAAATAGGAGTTTTCCCTTCCCACTGTTGCCAAGTGCTTGCTGATAAGGGTTTGGGGTTCTTACCTTTAATATTGGAAAGTCTTTATCTTACAGTGTAAAGTGCCCTGAGGTGACTGTTGCTGTGAATTGGTGCTGTATAGATACAATTGAATTTAATCAGTTATTACCCAAACTGCTTTTTGTAAACATCCAGATGAACTAATAAAGTGGTGACCTTTGCTATTACATACTCGGTCAGTTTAGCATAGCAGCCCCCAAATCACCCCCAAAAAAAAAAAAATTATTTGAACCTGGCTACTTTTACTTAGTCAACAGTAACCAAGGACTCTTATGGTCATTTGTTTTCAGTCTTTGTGTTACAAAGTCATGCCTAATCCGGTGTATATAAGGCTGGATAAAAGCAGTGACTCATAACTGAAGCTCTTTCATGCTTTATGCAGTCAAGCAGAGCAAGACCCAGGTCACAATATAAGTGACATAGGAGCAGAACAGTAGGTGGACTCTTCACCTTTCTTTCCTAGTCTGACTGCAGTTTGGCAGCCTAGTGCTGCAGTCTGCACTTTGCCAATTCCGTGTTCTCTGTTACCAGGTCTAATTTAGAACAGAGGGGCTCTGTTCATCCTGCAACAGTGCTGCTTGGGATTCTGGAAATGAAGAGTTCAGAGACTCACCGCCCTCACACAGACACAGAGCACATGCCTTGTTATCAACCCACAGAGATGCACATAATGATCCCTCTAACCATTAACTCCTAATGCAATAAGTGCTAACATTTTAGCCATGCCCCTCAGTGCCTAAAGATAATGAAGTTAGCCTACGGGTTGCATAAATGTGCTCTGTGATAACACATGTGTTCAGGATGCATCGATCAACTTTAAAGTCATGATTACTTAGCCTTAAATCTGTAGCTGATGGCAAGTAAAATGCTCCAGTTTTTGTTTATCTCCAGCCCCTTTGGCTCTGTTTGATATTTATGGAAATTGTATGTAGATGAGCTCCTAACTGATAGCTTTGTAAGTCAATCCAATGAGCATCACTTTCAAAAAAAAGCAGATGAAGGCCGATTGATTTGATGCAACTGAATCCAGCACAAAGGCACTCCGCTCCACTTCCTGCCACATTTTGATGGGCTAGCATGTTAGACGTGCCATGGCCACGGTGGGAATATAAAGCTCACAGAGACAGTCAACCTCTGCGACATCTTAAGACGGTTGTGTGCAAGTATTTGAACATGTCTTTGCAGGCATCCAGTGCATTAATAAATCAAACAAACAGCGATGTCCTTGCACGTTAAGTAAAAGCAATAAACCTGCCTACAACAAGTCACTGCGGAATAGGATCTACTCTAAAATAACAGCCATTTATTAAACATGATCTCCTCTTATAGCTCACCAAATGTATAGACAGAATGTAGATTTATAAACGCACACACATAAGTCAGGCATTGTCAGAAGGACTGCAGCAGTAGGCTGGTATGCATTAGCACTGTAGGCTGGTTGGAATGTGTTTGGCAGACAAGTGGCCTTGATGAGTCAAAGGGGACACGTTAATTACTAGCTGCAAAAACGTAGCTGTTGTTGTTTTCGCCCTCTGAGTGCATGTGTGTCATGATTCAAAAATGTAGTCCCCAAGACACTGAAGAACCACCATAAAGCTGCTGGACAGGCGTTTGTCTGCCTGTTTGTGGACAAATGTTGTCACAGCTTCAGAACTACTTAAGATACAGTAGCAAAAGTTTAATTTCAACTTTTTTAACCCTTTGGAGTCAATGAACATGCTTGACTCCAAAGATGCAGCAGTCTCAGAGAGTCTCCGTTTCAACTTGTATTGAAAGTGCAGAGTTTAAACTATATTCCAGTTTAATCCCAACAGTTCAGTTATGTGGATTTTATTGACGGTTTGATACGTTTAAGAAAATAGGTTGAAGCCAACAAATTAATCATGCTTATATTTTCTATGCTGTGTGGATACATTTTACTGTAAATGTCACAGAAGGGTTTTAGATTGTATATGATGTCATACTGGTACCTTTAAACTATGTAAAATAATACCTAAAAAAGCTCAAATGTTCTGAATTACATTTAGTGTTATACTTTAGATCACCTCAGTAGATATTTTAGGATTCAGGTGTTTGTGTTTCTTTGATATTGCAAAGCACCATTTTGCTAGCAATGGTTGATACTGACATGCCAAAGTGCAGGGTTAGGGTTATGATGGCGTAGACCTTAGATGGTTAGCTATCAGTCATATGAAAGTGCATACTGCTAAATTATTATTAAATTATATAAAACTCTCAAACATCATTATTTATAAATTTATGCATTGCTTTTTTCTTCATTTGTTTTTCAAAACTTAGTTGAGCTAATGGGTCCATGTAGCCTCCCCTGGGCTGTTTTAGAGGCAATGCTCACTCAGTTAAACTTAGTTATTTAAACACTTAACAATTGTTTGCCTCCTTGCAATAAAGAAAGATAACAAAAGCAAAATAGAAAACAACAGATTTACAGTGCATGGAAATTAAGGTGTCTATATAAAGTACAAGTTGTTTACACCTAAGCAATAATCAGTGAAGAAAAGAAAACACTCTGTAATATATATATTCTTAAGTGAAACATAAACAGAGTATCTCACCTTCTTCATTTCAGAGCAGGTCATGACTTCATTGATCCACTGAAGGGGGACAGGCAGCCTTCCATCTCATTCGAGTTAAGCACTGGGCTAAAAGTGCATTACATCCCAAATCATTTGATCTGCGTGACACAGCAGTTGTTGCCATACAAGTGTTAGGGTCACTGTTGTTGTGTAGCTCAAAGACTGAGGTCTAAATATTTATTTTAATGAAATTAGATTACCTTAACTTATGGCCCATTGTTGCTTGTGATTGGTGTCATCTTGGATGACTTGAATTACAGATTCAGAACTTTTTTTGGCAGTTAATACTCAGAGAAACTAGTGAAGTTGGCATGTAAATGTAGCTAATAATGAGATCCCAAGCGGCATTGTTTCAGGCATCGTTTGTCTTAGTTAGTATTGCATGATTAATGTGTTGGATTTTGTCTTACAGGTTTAAAAAAGGAACTTTAAGGTTTTTGGTTTGATCTTTAGCAACTGTCTACAGGACTGATTTAAAGGGACATTTGAATTTTTCATAGCAAATTTTATACTTTTCAAATAAAGAGTCAAAGGAGATAATTTTGTTGTTCTTAATGACATTCTTAAAGAAAATTATAACAATTTCTGAACCACAGAATAAATGCTCACTCTGCCGCTGAAAAGGTTTTCTACTGTAGGGTCAAAGGTATCGAATTTTTTTAGTCCACTGGACCAAAGAAGTAGTTATATAATTTCTAAGGAAGATAGGAGCACAGATATATTGATATGGGTGAAATTGGTAAGCATAAATGTAGCTCTATAGTAGATCACAGAATAGAGAAAATAATATTTACACTTTGGAAATATCATGTAGGAATAGTGTTTTAAAAAAACTCTTTATTATAAATTTGAGCTTTAATTGTTATGTGCTATGAAGCCCCACAAAGAATCATTTGATGCAGCTGGTTGTGGTTTAAGCCCACTTTATTATCCAAGGGGTCGATTGTTGCTATTACCGTCTGTTGGTTATTGCTTCCATTTGCCACCATCACCAAGCTTGTTTTTGGGAGTTTCTGCTCAGCAATACTCACTGTTTTGCAGGATGCTTGGGAAGCATTGTTTTTATGTATTTTTTCTGTAGAGATTAGGGGAAGATGGTGATACGTTAATTAAGCTAACTCTACTCCTTCACAGAGGAGGCAGACACATTGTAAAACAGAGTAAAGCAGAGCAGTAAAACCCTAGTGAAGACTCTCAAGACTCTCTGAGCTGAGATAAAACAAGTGCACTTAAGTTGGGTGATATATAAATACATTAATTAAATTTTTCTCTGTTATCAGTTTTTATGGGGTCTGAGTTGGCTGAATGCTTTGAACGGTGCTCCACCTTTCCGCCTTTATTACCACTTTTCTCTTAAAACAAAACAAAACACAGGGACGGTTTAACAGCAGGGCTCCTGGTTTCAAATGGCGCTCACTGCAGAGCCAAATGGGTCTGTGTGGTTAGAGTTAGGGTGGGGATGGGGCTTGAGCCAGTGTCATGTGCAGTGAGCAGCCTCTCGCTGAAGTAGCCTCTTTATAAATGTGACTTCACTATTTGCTAAGAGATCATTACTTTACTAATTCATATCTACATAGCAAAGAGCCATGTGCTGCTGTATCAATATTCATAATCTCATTTATTGAACCTTTAAGAATACTGCAGTAACAATAATGACATCAGCCTCAGCTGTAGCTTGGGATTAGTGCTAATTAGTATATAGCCTGCTAACACATCAATCTAAGATGATTAACTTGGAAACATTAAAGCCTGCCATTTTGCTCTTGAGGATGCTCTCTAGTTGACATTAGCTTTTAGCCAAAGCGTTATTATTCTAAGCAACAAGGATAAAATAAAATAATCCAATTTCTTCTTGCTGTGATATTGTGATCAACATTTTTCACAAATTTTCAACATTTATACACCAATTATTAATTTATTGATTGGTACGTGATGCCAACCTTAGCTAGTTAGTTTAGACTAAAAAAATATTGTTGCTAACTTTGTTAAAAAATTGGAAACTGGAAAGTTCTAAAACTAATAAGAAACAGTTTTATTTAGATGCAGCAATCCACATCTTTCACCCTTGTACATGCACTTCTGCTCTCCATGCTGACAAATGTAAGGCAATATAAAAAAAAAAAGAATAACAAGAGGAAGCAAAAATGACTCAGTGAACTAATTATGCACGTCATGCTAAGACTGTAAGCATCCAGGTGACTCAGGCATTAATCATCATTCGGTTTGTCACATAACTGGCATGCACAAAGCTGCTGCCACAATGTCATCCTGGGATGACTACAGATGCATCTAATTTGCTGTCTGTGTATAAATTCTGCTCCGCTTCGCCATAACACTTTTTTTTCCTCCACCCGAGTGTGATGGAGCAGATAAAATCAGATCCCCAAAGAAGCCCCAAACATTTTCCATTTTATGAATTTGATTAACTTTGCATGAATCTCCTGCTACACTCTTTTTTTTTTTTCTTTGTTACATCCAATTTTAAAAGTCACTCAGCTCGCTGTGAGAGAAACTGCTTGTCAGGTAATGAAGACACAGTTAGTCATCGATGGCCACCCACAGTCTCTTCCAATCCCAAAGCTATGATGAGATGCAGCATCGCTGACACTGCTGGTGCTCCTGGTCAATACCCTGCATGCACAGTGGTGTTCATTAGGACTTTGTTATGAATTTCGCCATCGATATTACATCGACTTGAACTAATGAACAACTTTCTCACCGAGATGCTCACAATTACATTCTGCCTGCCTGAAAGCTCTTCCGTGTCACAAATGTGTTTGATTTCCGCTTTGATTTGTCCTCATTTATCTGAATTTTGTTGATCTTCCAGAATTATCATTTAGTAAACAATAGAGTTAGATACAGCACAAGCATCCAATTTCCCAGAAATGAATGAGAACACCATTAGTTATAATAGTGCCACATAGTGCTCAGTGAATGATGTTGCTGAATTAATTTTTCTCTTCAAGTATTTATAATGTTTGTTCAGAAATCCATGAGCTAGAAACAATAGTGTATGCATGAGCATATGTGTGGTAGGGAGGAAATGTTACAGACACAAAAATAATTAAGAATCATATTTTCTGAATTCTGTTCTCTCCCAGAGCAGCACTGAACGATCTCGGACAACCACAGAACGAGTGCTGGCCTTCGCTTGACTGTGTGACCAGCGAATGAGCCTTGTTCATGCGTCTCCCTGAGTGCCACTCCCACATCACCATGAACTGTGAGCAGGACTTTGGCGACGGGGGCTTGGGAGTGACCCTCACACTACGACTGCTCATGCATGGAAAGGTTGTTTATGAATGAATGCACGCATGCTTCAGCACTCAAGGCATTTTCAAGCACAAGATTTGTCACAGCCTCACACATCACAGTCATGTGAAAAATAAAAAGCTTTCACGGGATTATGTGATAGGCAGGCCTGCGAAAAACTAAGCACACCCTCACTGTTTCCACCGGAATTAAGAGGGCAAACAGCAGCCAGGCACTGATAATCAAATGCATTTGATTAATTGATTGTGACAAAGAGTGAGCACCTCTGTAAAAGCACAAGTTCTGGCAGCTTGCTGGCCTCCAGGATTCAGCTGCGTGTTAACACAATACCACAGTCTTTACAGGAGTGGGCATCCCAGCAAATTCACCCTAAAGTCAGACCGTGCGATGCTTAGAGAAACTCCAAGCCACATGTGTCAAGAACCAAACAAAGCCTATGAGCACAAACATGATGAACGGGTCCTGCAGTCACAGGAACTGGCCATCTCGGAGTCACTGACAGTCAAGATGGTTTCAAAGAGTGAAACAGAGGCCGTCAAAGCTTGGCCAAAAAAGGGTCACAACGAAATGGCTGTAAAAAAAATCAAGGTGTTTCAATGAAAATAATGGCAAAAATCCTAAACAAATAAAGTCACACAGAAAACGATTACTTTAAGTTATTGCTGCTAAAGGTGATTCTACAAGGTACTGAACGATGGGGTGTACTTAGTTTTTCACAGGTGCACATAGAGTCCTGTGAAAATGTTTTTCATAATCATACATGCTAAAAATAAACAGTTACTATGAGGGTGATCAGTTTTTGCCTTTTCCCTGGTTTCTATTTATGCTCTATCATCTTCATCCCTTTGCATTCAGGAGGTTGGCAGCATCATAGGAAAGGTGAGAATTCCTACTTTTAATTCTACTCGTAAACATATCTGCATATATAAAGGGAATAATCATTAAAAAAAACAGTGATTTAAAATATATGGGTGATGTTTTGCTCTTATATAACTCAGTAGCCATTTTCCATCATTCAAAGCATCTGCAGAATAATTTCCCTCTGCCTTGATTTTGTTTTGAATCACCAGAACACAAAGCTCTGTAACAAAGACTTGCTGTTCTGAATATTCCCATCCTAAATGTAATTGTCTTCAACCAACCCTCTTAAGACCTCCCCCACCTTTCACAAAGCACCATAGTAATCCATCAAACAAAAACATTAGAGCACCGACTGCAAGCCTCCTGTTGAAACTGAGCTCCAAAGACATACTGCATTACAGTTGGCCCCTTGTGGGCACTTTTAGTGTCTGCTAGGAAATGCCTATTGAGACTGTGTTGCTTCAGTAGCCCCTACTATCGAGCCTTCTGCACCTACAAAAGGCATCACAATGGATGAAAGAAGAAAAATAGAGGAATATAGAAAACTGTGAAGTGCTGGAAAGAATGATTTTGCAATGGATGTGGACAACAGAAAATGTAAAAAAGGAAGCGGGTGAAAGCATTTGAATATGGGGCATACTGTGCAGCTCGACAGAGTGGGAGGCACTTTGTCTGAAGTACTCGAGCTAATAAGTTGTCTAAATAATAACTGCTCCACCCTCCAGCCTTTTTTCCCCTTCCTATCTCTTTGGGAAAACCTCTCATCCTTTCCCCATCAATAGAACACCAGCAGCACAGTCACAATAGACTCCAAGTAATACGTTTCCCGAGATCATAAACAACAGTGTTTGCCGAGGTGTGAGATGACATTGCTTTTGGTACTGGTGAAAGAAAGTGGTCGTCAGTTGCTGCACGAAAGTGTGAACAGAGGTATGACAGGTTGGATGAAGTTGAGCCAAAATAAAATAGCAGAGGGGAGACGAAGCAATCAAAAAATCAGCGGAGGATGTGCTGCAGTGTGACACAAGTCTGACAAAATGTTATTGTCGCTGGCAGGAGTTCTTCACACGCGCTGCGAGCACAGCCGTTACAGCAGGTGTACATTTCCTTCATATGCTCAGATGCTGTATATTTGATATGTTTTTGCAAAGTTAGTGCAAATGACAACATCGCTGCATACACTGCAGACTGAAGCCTTATCGATGCTTTTTTTTTTTTCTGAGCAATTTCCGTCTAACGTGGTTAGAAATGGCAGATTTTGCCTAACAATGTGTTGTAACTGTTTGGTGAACTGAAGCACATTTGCATCTGTTTAAAGCTGTCCTTCGTTTTATCTTTTTTCAGAAAGGAGAGACTGTGAAACGAATACGGGAAGAGGTACAGTGTCCATGATTTCGATCACCATTCCGACACCATTCAATAGAATTGTTTAGCATTCTGCTGTGTTAATTATTATGTTTTTGTGTCATTTGAGACTAGTGAATGCAGCTTCTCTGATGTGACTAGCTGTTACCGTGCACCACTTTGTCCCTATCTTTTACATCAAGACATGAAGCCACTAGATCTCTGTTATTTTAGGCCCTCAGTATGTTCATCTCCAGAGAAAACATAATTTAATCTCAAGAGGCCGTCTAATACTGGTCAGGCTTTCTGGCAGTTGCATGTAATAATAATACAGCTCAGTTCTCTCTTCTTGTTTTGGAGGTTTGAGTCTGAAAAGCATACAGAACAGGTGCATTGTCCGAATTGCCTTTTGGGCAATAACAGCACCTTTTCAATTTAAGTCCTCCCTCTCTTCTCTTCACTGCACCTCATCTAGCTGCTCTCTCTCTCAATTTTCTTTTCTATTTCTTTTTCCTGCTTAAAACAACTTCCTCTTTTCTATGTCTGCTCCTCGATTCCCTCTTTATAAATCTCAAGGGTGCAGCCAAACTAATGCGGCTTGGATAACTCTTTGTATTAGAAAGTAATTAGGCTGACACTTTACAGCACATTTGATTCTTTCTCTTGCTGCTAAGGTTTTATGTCGTATTTTATGAGGCATACGGATAAACAGAAGAATAGTTAGGTCATGGGACAAGGGACAAACCTCTCACTAGTGGTAGTCATCCATCCATCCATCCATCTAGCTTGGCAGTTCTGGCCTTTTGTTACTTCCCAATTATATGAGCCTCATCCTGTCAGTCCTCACAGTGGGGGGAATGAGTCAGTGTGCTGCCTGGAGAAAATGTCCCAGAGGTCAGAACACAGTCCTGTGTCTGCTCACTTTACCCAGAAATGCCAGCATACAAAATGGAAGAAGACGAGGGCAGAAACAGCGTCACCTTCTCATGTCAATGTTATGTCATTATCACTCTACTTTCTCTAAAATTATGAGCTGTACTGCCACTTTAGAACAGACCAAGAAGAACGAGCTGAAATTTGGGGAAATGTGTATCATATTTTTAGTTGTCAAGAGTAAGAAAACAGGACGGATATGTTATTTGTGTTTGTATGTTAACTATGGGGCTACAGCAACCAAAGGTAAAAAGTTCAGCATTTTTCACACTTTACGTTATGTATTGCATAAATGGGACACAGTGTGCTAAAGGCATCCACTAGGCCAGCTCTATCTTCACTGTTTCCAATAAATTTGTGAGAAGATTAGCTAAAAAAGTGGAAATGGGGCAATCACTGAAGTGTCTCCAGGCTGTCCAAAAAGCTGGAACAGGCCTGTTCCTCTTCACAAGTTACACTACGCTAAGTTCGTACGCTAAGTATATAACCTTAAATATAGCATCACACCTCCAACTGTTATACAGAACAAATGCTAAAGGACTTATTTTCCAACTATTCCTTTACTGAAATTTAAATAACCTGCTGACTTCTGGTTCAACAGAGCAGCGCACGAGTCAACATTTCAGAGGGATCCTGTCCTGAAAGGATCATCACCATCACGGGCTCCACAGACAGCGTCTTCAGAGCTTTTACCATGATCACATACAAACTGGAGGAGGTATTTTTACTTCACTTTTATTTATATACTGCTGAGTTATAGCAATCATTTTCTTAAGGAGTTTTAGTATATAATATTTTACAAGTGAGCAAGCTGTTGGCAAAACAGGAAGAAACCTCTGGGAGAACCACTCAAAGGGATAGCCATAACTGGTTGGAGTGAGGGCAAAGAAACGATTTGAAGAAGCGCAAAGAGAAAAAACAAAAAACTGGACAAAACATAAACTATGGGAGAGAGAAGACAAAGTTATGATATGCAGTTGCAGCCTATAGACACAGGGGGTGAAACGAAGGGAGAGGAGGAGAATCTTCAGTGCATCATGGGAAGTCTCCCAGCAGTCTTAGCAGCAGGGAGTTTTACAGACAATGAGCCTGCTCTCTGACAGCCAAGTGCTCTGTTGGGGTAATACAGCACTATGTATATATTAAGAGGTTTGTAAGCTAAAATGAGGCCTGTTATTCATTGCTGTGACACTCAGATGAAATGAGTTCATGTATTTATTTTACAATAGTTGCATGCATATGAAGGTTTGTCATGTAGGAGACCAACCTGAAATCAGAAAATGTGTGCAGTTTGCCTTTTGAAGTTGTCTAATTCTTAGTGCAGCCATAACATCTTGTTTGCTGAACCTGGAAAAAGTGAAAGAAGCCATTTCGTCACATTAGTACAAGAAATCATTTCCTGTGCTTCATCTCTGCTTTACCACTAATGTGCTTTTATCGCTATCGATTATACTCTAAACTGCAGTGATGGAAGGGGGGAAAAAAACTGACTATATTGCATAGCTCTTGATGTGCTTTCATATTAGATTACTCTGCAGATGAAAATCTTGAATAGGTGGATGTAACTGCTGTTGCGAAACCATTCAGACCTTTGCAAGAATGTCGTTATAAATGACGTGCAGCAAGCTGTTGGATTACATCTATCATTTATATTTCCTTCCTGTTATTTTCTTTATGCTTTTCTGGAGTGCTATGAACCGTCCGGGTACTAAAAGAGGAAAATGTTGCTAATTTGTACTCATTAATGAGAATGTGTCGTACACTTCTCGTCATCTATAGGTGAATTACGGCAGTTTCTTCATGCTATTAATCCCCAAGGTGGCTGTCTATCACAGTGCTAATTAATATGGTGGAATGAGAGCCGCCTTCACTGTGATTTAGCGTCGCAGCAGATACGAGCAACGGAACAGGTGCTCTCTGCTCAGGTCGGCAGCCTTCAGTAAACATACTCTGGCTGGGAGCACAGTGCAGTATTCATTAAAGATCTTTCACACTCACCCTGAAACGCCTGAGTTTCCATGGCAACATGTTGGCTGACCCACTGTGCACTGCTTCCACCATAGCTGAGTTATTGTATGTCTGACACTTTTAATTAAAACCAAAAGGGAAATAGTATAAATTTGGGGCACTGACTATTAGTATACGCTTTTTTTTCTGTCTCAACAGTTTGTGATTACAGAGCGGCTCGACCTCACTCATTTCCAGTTTGGCTGTTGATCAGTTGTGTGAGTTTTATGCTCACGTGATTTATAGCTCATGTTTTCCCCAGCTGCTGCCACATTTGTGCAAATGCAGTGATCCAATGATCAGGAAATTCGCTACACTTTCATACATGTAATTTGTTTTCAGGTGTTGAAGCACAGCATGCATAAAAGCCACATAATCTCTCTGTATTAGAGCCCTTACCCCACCAGCAGCACAATATGCTTTGGGGATTTAAGCTGAGGAACCCTTTGTGTGAGCGGCGCTTGTATAACCAGCCATCTTAATTCCACCAATTTTGCTTTAAGAGCCTCTCTTCTCTATGGAAAGTATCAAAACGTTCACACTTGTTAAGATGTGGCTCGTATTTTTAGATCAAATCAAGAGAATGACGCCGAGAGTCTTGTGATTGTACAGATGAGCCGTGTGTGCATCTTCTAATGAGACGAGACGTCAGAGAGCCCGATCTGCCTTGATAAATATAGACGCGGAGCAGAGATTCACAAGAGGCACACCAGAATATGCTTTTCAAATTTTAAAGTTGAGCGATATTAGACATATTATACAGTTTCCTTCATGAGTAAAATCCCATAAGGCTACACACACATGCTGTCCCCTTTTATGGCAAACTGCTGATTTTACAGACTGGCCCGAGTGCAAACCATTCAAGTCGAGCTGGATGTTTTGCATTCTGTCAGATTTGCTGTTGGTTGAACTCTGATGGGAAGCATATTTACATTTCAAAGCTTCACAGAGAGACACTGTTCATTAATTAAAACCTCGATCTCCACCCACAGCAGATCAGATGGATGTTTTGCTACCTGCACTATAAAAACACTCATCAACTCAGTCTCAAAATCCAGTTTCTGCTCAGTTTCAAAGCAGCGTATGTTGATAAGAAAGGCATATGAACGCATTTACTCTAAAAGTTTGAATGTTTAACTTTGGCTAAGGCTTGTTGTTCAGGTGATATTGTTTCCTTAAGGAAATAACTGAGCTGTCATCTACAGCAAGGAAAGGAAATGGGGATGAATGGTAGGAAAAAACATTTTTTGCAAGACCAGATTTTGGGTTATTGCCTCAAAATTTCAAGTTATTAACTCAAAATGTTAAAATAATAACCTGAACTATGTTCAGTGAAGTCCTGAGGTAAATAAGGACATTTCTCAAGGAATCATAGATTTATTTTAAAAAATGTATTTTAAAACACGAGTTTCAAGAATGCTAACTGAACAAAAAAAAGAAAAACATATCCTCACATTACATTTCCCTTAAACATGGAGCCTTTTATTAAATCTACAAAAGAAAAAACTTTTTCATGCCTAATCTAACGATTTAACTCCAGGACTTTGCTCCACCCCAATACAGGAACATAGAGATGCAGAGACGGAGGTTAATAAGGTGCAGATGATGGATTGCTCTTTACTCTATCTGCCTCACACCTGACACTTCCTGTGTGGATCCCACTGGCTTTTTCTGTTGTTGGATTCCTGTTGATGCAGCAGTAATTACGTTTGGCTGCACTATATCTGGTCCAGCCCAAACCATGATTATATTGTCTTCACTGGTGTCATAGTTTTAGACTGGGATGTAATGCTAATGATGCTATGAATCCAAAACTGACTGGTAAAATGAGCTGCGTTCAGTCTCTGTCTTCCTTGACCCATACTCCTAGATCCTCTCTTCCTTCTTGTGCTTTATTGTTGACTCTCAAAACCATTTTTGCTATTTTTCTAAATCTCCCTCCAGGACTTAACTGCCCTGGTGGCCAACGGCACCATCAGCTCCAAGCCACCGGTTACCCTCCGGCTGGTCATCCCTGCCAGCCAGTGTGGCTCCCTCATCGGGAAGGGAGGGGCCAAGATAAAGGAGATCAGGGAGGTGAGCACCCAGAACACAAATCCAGTCCATGCTCCATGCCCACACTTCACAGAAAGGTTCATATTTGACAGAATGAATCTCCTAGAAAAGAAGCTGTACCTAGAAGGGAGTGATATTTTCTTCTACATTTTTTTTCTGGTTTTTAGCAGGCTGCATAATTGCCCACATGCATTTTATATAGTAGAAACTCTAATTTAGAATTGCTGCATTTACAGTTCAAGTATGCTACTTCAATAAGAACAGTGTAATTAGCTGCAACTAGTGATAACAGGTTGGCATATTTAATGAAAAAAACATTATAGTTGGAATTTCTATTTTATCTATTTTCTGCTAATTAGCAATAAACACAGAGCAACTGAGGCTGATAAGAATCTGAGGACCTGTCAGGCAAAGGCAAACAGCCAAAAGCTATAAATTATTGGCAATTTCTTTAAATAATTAAACATTTTTTTAATAATTGTTTCTGCTACTTTATCATTTTCTTAAATAAGGTGTAAAAATTTGTGGCGTTTACACAAATAATAAATTAGAATGGTTGTTACACTTACCAGCTGTTGCAGTTCACACAATAAACTTATTTTCTTTATTTTTGTATGCAGATCAATTTTAAATAACACAGTGTGGCTATCATCTTGGAAAAGTAATGTATTTCTCAATCTGACATATAATTGAGTAAAACATCAAAATGTTTCTCTTTCATGCATATTAATGTGTTGTGTATAAGCCACATGATGTAAAAATTCAGGCATACCATGCATATGATATTATGCCTGCAGTAATATCATATGCATGGTATATGTTGAAGTTATAAATAATTCGGTGTGGTAAAGAAATTGTTATTTGCTGGACACTAGTTTTTATGAAAAGTCTACAACTTCAGACAAATTATTGTAGTTGATTATTTTCAGTTACAGTTTTCATACATGTATTCATAAAAGGTATGTTCAGGTATTACAAACCTTAAAAAAAATCTGAATCCTCAAAAAAAAACAGTTTTGTTTTGTTTTTTACATAAAAGCTAAAAAAAAAAGCATTAAATATGTAGCATTTCTAAACTGTTATCAGAGGAATTGCAAATGTTTTTCATCTTGATTTGGAGGGTAAATGCATTCATATGTCAAATAAACAGCAATTTATATTCAGTTATTACAACTAACACCTGTGTTAACTTCACTGTGAGGATCAATTTGATATCATGAACACCAACTCAGAGAAAATGATATTAGTTACTGAAAACATGAACCCCGTTTTGCCATTTGAATGTAGCCGAGCCAATTAGTTTTATTTGTATTCGATCATAAAACATAATATTAGAGATATGAAATGTTCACCTTAAAATGTTCTGTGAAAACGAAGAAAGTGACATTTTTTCTGTAGTTTAATAGCAATGTATCTGATAGCTCTTGGTGCGTTTCACCTAAAAACACAAGTGAACACTGTTAATATGAACTATTTACTTTTCGGGTTGTGAAGTTTGTCCATAAGTGCAGAAAATTGATGAAACAGTCAAGCCCAGATATATTTACTTAACACGACATAGGCCGTGACTCAGCAGTGACAACAGGAAAAACTCCTGACTGCATTCAGGCCCAGTTGAAACGTTAGGATTAAACGTATCAGATCCATTGCCAGAGACATCTGACTCCTTAACTGTAGCTCTGTACCAATCTACAAATAGAATGTCGCTCATTTTAGCTTAACCTTCCCCAGTAATGGCATCCAGGTGATTTTCTGCGGTTAGATGGATTCCGCTGTCTTGTTCATCTCCTAAACTTGTTTCTGTTGTTTTGTTTGGTTGCCACAGGACCCATCAGTTACAAAGACAATGGTGATTTGTGTGTTTCAACGATCGCCTCCAGAAATAGGTCGATATCAGCAAGTGTAGATAAAGCTTAAAAAGTTTTAACTCAACCGGCACTCTTTGCCCGTCAGGCATGCTGTATTAGTGATACATCAGCTACAATTAGGAGTGTGGCATCTTGTAATTGTAGAAGTGGATGGGGTTTTTTTTTTGTGTCGCAATTTGACGTTTAGCACGCCACAGTGCAGCTGGTTTTCAGTAGGGGTGGAGAAATATAATGTCAGCAAATCCAGCTCAGAGGGGGACAAAAAGAAGCTGTGGCAGTGTAATCGCAACTCACCTTATCTTTAGGATCAAGCTATGTTTTTTTCTAAAAACCCTATCATTTGCAGAGCACCGGAGCTCAGATACAGGTAGCAGGGGATTTGCTACCCAACTCAACTGAGCGAGGTGTGACGATATCTGGGAATCAGGATTCGGTAATCCAGTGTGTCAAGCTCATCTGCACAGTAATCCTGGAGGTAGGAAGTATACCATTCCTCTCCTTCCTCCATGCACCAACACATTGCTGATATTTTGTCATTGCGCTCCTCCTGCAGCTCACATGCATGCTTTTATTTAATCAGCATGCTGTCTGTTATTGTCTGTTTCACTGGAGCAGAAATGAATGCCTTTTTAAGCAGGGTAAATCCTTAAATGCAGCACAGAAAATGCTCAGTTTCTCTATTGTTTGAACCTTCTGTAATTCGCCTCGCAAGACATTGGATAAAGTCGAAAGGTGCCTGTCTCAGGTCAGAGGACAGCGTTCTCGCAGAGGGCACTAGTCAGCTAACAGAAAACTAACAGGCCTGCAGCGAAATCTGTCCACCTTTAGACAACAGCTCTCTTGAGAAAACCGAGGAGGAGATGAGAGGAAAACAACCCCAAGCACAGTTTCACCCTGTGTGTTCATGGGAGTGCACAAGTCCTTTTTGTTTTAGCATCGCAGCTGGACCTGACTGACTAATTGCTAGTTTGATCCAGTTTTCCAGGGCTTTCTTCAAAGGCTTGCGAGTTTCATTAGGATTCTGTACCAGTGGCGCCTTGCTTTTGGCTCAAAGATTTAAATTATGCAAAGTTATACGAAAAAAAAAAAAATTGCTGTGACTGCTCTACATTTTCAACCCCAAAACAGTATTGCCAACACTGCAGTTACTTGATAAGATATACAGTGTCATGTTCAGTGCATAATCTCCTTTTCTTTTTAGTGTTTGAAGAATTTTATCTTCAAATGTCAGTGGATGGTTGATTTATCCAGAGGGCGAACCTTAGCAAAGCCTTGAGCTCTGACACACACTAAAGCTCAAAGCTATTATCCACAAAAAGTGCTCACTAGACTACTTCATTTATTCAATGAATGACTAATATTATCAAAAGAAAAATAAGGCTGGGAATAATGTCGCTGTCATTAGCAGTTTAGCTCATCATTAACTGTTATTGTGTTTTAATGTTGCAGGGAGTTTAACACCATTTGCACTTCATTTTTCAGGCTTCGGCGCCATCGCTGATTTTATTTCAGACTAGCTGTGTAAAGCTTATCCACGTCTAAAAGATTTATTCATGGTAAAAAGCTTATCTTGCTTTCTCTGACCTCATGGCCTATTTTTGACTCCTTAGTCTCCCCCAAAGGGTGCAACCATCCCCTATCGACCAAGCCCCTCACCAGCTGCTCTCCTCATTGCAGGAAACCAGGTGAGAAAATAAGATTTTACCTCACGCACTGATTAACTTATTTGTGATAGAGTAGCATAGTGATTCTCGAAAGATGGGGTGAATCCACCTTTACAGATATAGTGGGTTTACTGGGGGTTACACCAGGAGTTGAATTAGCAAAAAGTTAATCAATTTTTTTCTATGGGAACAGAAAACACATTTTCATGACTAGCAAGGTTGTCACAATGCAGGGTAGCAAGATTCAGTGCGACAGATCCTTTTATCCTCTCAGTTTAACATACTAAAATGTCCAATTTAGTCTAAAACACTCGTGATATTTGAGGGGGAGGAACTGAGGGTCTAGAAGTACTGGACCAGAATAAAATGTGACCTGATGGTGAGAAACCAGGCACAGTCTTCCATGATTCCTCGTAAATGAAAGAATTGTTGTCAAGATATTTTGCTATGAGGGGAAAATGTCATCACAGTGGTGCAAGAGGAAAATTCAAGTTACTAGGATGTGTGGAAAATGAACCAAAGTGGTGAACATCTGCTTTTATGACTGCTAATAAATACAATTTTTAAATAAAGAATAGATAATTGGGGAAACACCCTTCAACCATATTATGAGTGTTGACGTTACATAGTTTATCCACCAGAGGCGACTCTGCAAGTTTGAAGCACCGCAAACAACCAGCAGCCCAGGCGAGTAAATAAATACGTACAGATAACAAATGTTTGGGAAATCTGTTTGTGTTGGATAAAAATATCATATTTATAAATCACCAGGTATCGCTATCGGTCTTGAAATTCCTATATCGGTAACCCTCATTAACCCTACCACAAAGGGAAACGCTATTTTTTTGGCACCTAGATGCTGGCTTCGTTTGTTAATCTTAAAGGCTGCCACTCTCTCTGCGCCATTATAGTCTAAGAACAGCTGAATTAGCATTCGAGTCTGCATTGCATGGAAATATATGATTGTTTAAAGCATAATGGTTATTGGAAAGTGTGTGGAGGAGGTGTTTCCATTCACTGCATTGTTCTTCACTTGGACGTCTTGGATCTCAGACAACCTTGGACGCTAACCCGGGTGTTGAAACAAGACTCATGCAGAGGGTCCTCAGTGGGGGATCAGTTCTTTTATGTGTGTGCATGAGGGTGGGATTGAGAAGTACTGTATATATGCTGCTGTTTGAGAAGGGACAGATATCTACCCTCCCATGGAGCGAGTCACAAGATTAGCAAGTGAGACTGGAGACCTGCCGTCTCCTCTGGCTACAGCAGCCAGATATTCTGCATAGCTGTCAGCAGTTCCTACACAGTTTGTGCAGCCACAGACTACGGTCAATTTATGGAATGGCTTTGTGTTTTTGATATTCTTCATAATAGGCTATCAAATTAAACCCGGGGCGTGATCCTGGTCGCTCGGAGATATCTTTAATGAAGGCAGTGCGGTGATAAGGGATGTTTGTATAATTTGTCAGAGGAGAAAATGAAGTGGAATGGGAAAGGGTCTGTGGATGAGTCATAGCCTATAAGCCTGTTAGGTGTGGCAAGGTGTCAGAAATGGAGCCTTGAGAGCCCATCTCAGGCCTAATTCTATAGCTAAAGCCAAAGGCAAAAAAAGAAATGTGGTTTTTTTTTTCCTACTCATTATTTTTGCATCATATTTACCAGTAAAGGTTTCAGCTGGTGAGCACAGACACCCACGAGTCATCACTGTCAATTCAAAAACAATGGCAGAACTTGCAAAACATGAAATATTTGGGTAATAAGCTCCAGGACATATTTTTATTTTTTGCTCGTCTCCTTTTCTCTTGTGTTTTTGTAGGTGTTTGAGGCATCAGAATTTGCACCCCACCCTCTGTACTCAGTCGCACAGGGTGGCCTGGACCTCCAGCAGGTAACTGGGCAATAATACAAACAGAAAAAAAAATCTCTCCAGGATTCAAACACTGGTCTTGGATTCCAATGTGGAGCGCACAAATTAGTGTCAGGGCTGCGATGGTCTGCGTGGTGAGTGAGCAGAGGGGTTGTGTGGTATGCCCAGAGTTACACACTCCATCATATGGCATGAGGTATTAAAAACAACAGCTGAGTGTAAGCTGCAGCTATTGTTCTGGCCTGTCATAAGAGCTATAACCCCTCCTGAAACACGATACCATCACACACAGCACCACCACCACCTCCACCACAGCTCTGCCATCTCTCTGCTCCAGAAACATTGCGGCTTTAGGAATATTCCTCCCATGACAGCAGTAGCAGATACTGTCATGCCAGAAAGGAAACAATAACCTTTGACAAAAAAGCCCTAAACTTAAACAAAATCTAACTGTGGCTCATGAAATATAAAGAGTTCCCAATTGAAATGACTTGTGCTCTAGCTGGTAGGATTATTGCAGTGAATTTGTGGTTTGTGTATGCTTTCCTATATAAATAGAGCCTCCAATGTATTGATGCATTGTAAAGATGAGCTCGCCTCTCCAGTTTATGACCTTATAGGATGAACTGGTAATAGCAGCCAGACCGCTGGCGTCAGGCAGAATCGAGTTAAGCTAAGTGCTGTCTGGTCGAGCTGTAACTATACTGAGGGAGGGCTGCACAGCACCCCATAGATAGATAGATGGATGGATAGATGGATGAAAATGGGAAGAAGAAAGCTTTACACTCATATTAATGATCATATGCTATTATTTCAGTTTGTTAGGGTTAGAATGAGACAGCAAGCACAATGACTTTTACATTTAGTATTGTTAGGATTTCACAAAAAATATTTCTATAAGAAATACTTGGGTTTAGCTAATTGTCTAAAGGATCACTTCACACAAATCAAGTAAAAAAAAAAATTTTAATTTTGACTTTCAGTGGTTATCTTCCATATATGTTTTCTTGCCCTGGTTTTAAGACATTTCAGGTTTCGGGTGCCTGTTATCAGACTGCTGCAATGTAGAGAAAAGGAATCTTTGTGCAGTTTAAAGCAGTTAAACCGTTGCCTTTAACCCTAATCTTCTATTTGAGGTCCCAGAGCTCGAAAACACACTTAATTTTAAAAGCTTTTCTGACATGTCTCAGTAGTGTTGCTAAAAAAAAATAAAAATAATGCCGTACTTCTGTTTCTCAGAGAGCCCCGCTGTAAAATCTAGTTATAATGCAGATTTCGTTTAAAACTTTATTGGAGTTGACATGAGTGTTTACGACGTAATCTTTCCTCAAAATTAAACTACTCTGTTTAAATTTCCTGTTATATGCAATCGCTAGTTCATGAGACTTTGCTGGAGGTTTGCCAGCACGTCGGGATACTGTCGTTTTTTTTGTCTGTAAATGGCTTTTTGGCAACCAAAGTAGATTACATTTTAGATTGCATTTGTTTAGAAATGTCCTCTCATAATGAGTAAAACATTCATTCGTATTCCTTTTTTGTTTATAATAATGCCCACTGGTCATTTTGTCCCTTTCACAAAATGTGCAAGCCAAGTTTGTGGCAATGAGAAGGTTCCACTTCAGTATTTTTGCTTCATATACATTCAAAAGAGAGGGTGGAAAACTAGTTTTATTAGGAGAGCAGTGGAGGCCAAACAATGAAGAGGTAAAGGCAATCTCAGCTAGGTCCAAGGCTTTAGAAGTCTTGTATTTTTTAACTCTGTGTCAGTTTCTCACAATAGTCAACCACAATTTTTAATATAAATGTTTAAAACTGATGAAGTAGTCCTTATGTAATCCTGTGGACTACCAAGAGTAAAGGTACACTGCCCATATAGATATGTCCTGATGAATGTTTTATAAGTCATCTTAATGCACTGAGCACCACAAGTCAAATTCTGACGTCTCAGGAGTAGATATTTCTAAACTTGGGCAAACAAAACAAAAATCAGAAAGTCCCCAAAGGAAAGCACTGCACTGTCATCCACCAAGGTCAGTGGCTGGTATCCTACATTTAATGGCTTCTTTGTTTGTTCATTCTTCACCATCTTTCAGGATCTTTGGCCGAGCATTTTTATGTGATTTCCTTGACAAACAGACAAATTATATTGCTCATGATGGATGCAGAGTGTTTGCATTGCTTGAATCAATACAAGTGAATTTAGTTTTTATTTTATTTTTATTTTTTTTTGGTAAAAGTGCGATCAGTTGGTTCTCTTATTATCATTTAATTTTACTTATCAGAAAAAGGCACGCATTGACAGCGAAGCACTTCCATTAAGCGGCTGCAGATTTATTGCTTGTGTGCGACGTTTTTATTGCTGTAATTTACCTAATGTACGATGCTCTTTTTCAGGCCTACACTTTGCAAAACCAATATGGCATTCCACACTCAGAGGTATGACCATTTGATGGATGTGTTAAAATTTTAATATTACATGAATGGTTTGTGGTTTTGTGTACAATCAAGTTCTTCCTCTTTGTTTTAAAGCTGGCCAAGCTACATCAGCTCTCAGTGCAGCAAGGCCTGAGTCCTATTGCCCAGCCTGCTTCAGCTGTCATACCCGGTGTGTATTGCAGGCATTTTAATCATTGCTTTCTTAATTTCAGATTGCTGACCTGTGTTTAGACATCAGAAATAAATGCCAGCTGTTTTTATCTGCGTTGATTGTGAGCTTTTGTCAATCAGAAGCGAGGAGAGGGGGGGCTTTGTAGCTTTCTTATATCTCCTAGTGTGAGAGAGAAACTATTAAGTGAAACGATACGTTGTGCGCAGTCAGAGAACTAGGGGAAAGAAAAGAATGAGTGCTGTGTTAAACATCAGCCCATTAAAATGGAAATTAAATGCTTTACTATATCTGGCAGTTTGCAGCTGAAAGGGTTTCTTCTCTATCTCAATGGTGTTTTTGTATGGCTCTGCTAACTAAAAGAGCCGAATGATATTTCAATTCAGTTGTATTCAGTTGATGCGTGTATTTTCTCTCTTATCAGGCATGGACTCAAACTCTCAGACGTCTCAGGAGCTGCTTATTCCCAATGATGTAAGGAAAAGCAAGTCGATCTTTGTGTTTTTGTTCTTTATGCTGTTTATATTGTCCCATTTGAGCGACAGCAAAAACAACAGGAAGCCGACGCTCAGCTCACATGTACGCAGCACCGAAGCAGGTGACTGGCTGCGACTGCAAAGACATCTGGCGTGACTTCAAAAGAGACGAGAGACATGCTTACGACTTACTAATTATCCGCGTTATTTTAACCTCGGACTAACCCAAGGTTAAAGGGATTTTGAGCTGATATGGATCCTTTCGCATTATTGTCTGGGCTGCAGTTGCAATGTCTTAGAGGGACTCCCGTGAGTGTTCAGTAAATCCTCTCATGTTCCCTGACCTACTTAGAAGCTGTCTGCTGTCAAAACAGCCAATAAGGAAACAGACAAAGATCCTTTCCCTCTCCACTTAGCCTCCACCAGGGTTTGATGAAATGCCTCTCCAATCTGAGAGATGAAAATGCAAGACACACATTTATCTTTAAATTCACTATTAGTTTGGTCATTTTGGTCAGATGGCCTGCTCTGGGATATTTGTGTGTG
>NW_005187501.1:1647370-1668344 GCF_000239375.1 Pundamilia nyererei
GTGTGTGTGTGTGTGTGTGTGTGTGTGGGTGTGTGTGTGTGTGGGTGGGTGGGGTGGGGTTGAAAGTTGAAATTGTAATGAGGTCATTTATAATTGAACATTTAATTATCCTGAAGCATGATTATTCACAATAATGAAATGTTGCTCTGAAAATTCAACCATAAGGCTGGAGTTTAAATTTCTTTTTTAAAAAAAGGTGCTGATGAAGTGACTGAAGCAGGAATAAAACAGTCTTTGGACCATAGAGTAATAAAAGCTACTGAGTATCTAACCACATGGCGGTGTCGAAATACTCCTCTAGGTGTGTGTTTTGGCAATAAAAAAGGGAATAAAAATAACTTTAACTCTGCTGTCTTTGTTGAAAACAAGAAAAAAGGAAGAACTGGACTGGTTACTCAAGGGTTCGCTTAACTGTATAGGATAAAGCCACATCCCTGAAACAACATTTCTGAAATGCCTGAAGGCATTTCTTCCCCCATGTAAACCCCCCGCATGGCGAGCAGCACAACGCATCAGAGGTATGAGGGAGTCCAGTGCTATACGTGACAGGGACAGCTGTAAGCTCCAACCATTGTTCCAGAAGAGAGGACTTACAGCTATGACTGAGCCTCTTCAGCCCAGGCCGGCCACACTCCGGCCTCACAATCCTGCTCTGTGCTCGCACACTGAACGCCGAAGGAGAGTTGCACGCACACACAGATGTATTCAGAAACTGCTTACACCCAGTCAGCAGTATACAGTAGTTCTGCGGTGGAAGGAAGATTTAGCCAGAAGAAAAATGGCTGCACCTTTGCCATCCCATCCCTCTTCTTGTGTCCTTTCAAACGACTGCCTCAGCAGTAAACCAACAAAATATAGGCCACTTACAAGTGAGGACGACGAGCATTGTGTAACATTACTGTTTATTAAAATAACAGCTTTTTAAAAAGCCCAAAAGTTTAATTATCCGATTTTTTTTTTTGTTCTTTTTTTCCAGTTTGTTCACAGTGTGTGGGCAAGCTGGTGTAAAAGGCCCATGATTTTTAGTCTCAGTGGGGTAGAGATGTTATCTGTGATTTGAGCTCTGTAGGGAGCATTGTTTCTAGAGTTGCTCTCTAGGCTGGCCACTCTCTGTGTATCTCTCCCCTTCTAAATAAACTGCGGAGCCAATAATAGCCAGGCAGAGCAACCAGGTCGCTGTGTGACAGATCAGACATTGTGGAACAGGCTGCTTACTTCTCAGGAAAGGAATGTAAAATGGAGGGAGGACATTGTGTTAGTGTGTGTGCGTGCGCGCGTGTGTGTTGTGTACTTCTGCCTATACGTCAGCCACTGTTAAACTTCCTGCACACTCACTTACTACAAGTACTTCATCACTGTCTGGCCCACTCGCAATATATTTGGCAGCATAACCCTGTCGCCTGAGCCTTGACACCCTACACTTGAGCTGTTGCCCCGAGCTTTGGCTCTGCTGAATATTGTCACTAATGGCCAAGGGTGCAGGTAATGAAAGCAAAACAAAAGTGATAATGTATTTTGGAATGCAATAAAACTCGTGTCATTGTCTAATCTGCTCTCAGCAGAGAGAACACTCAAGCCAATGGGACTGTATATTATATATTTGAGTTATTTTCCCATTATGTTTTCCATTAGTGCAGAGATGCATCTAGCTGGCGTGTGTTTGGGAAGTGATTTGTTTGGGAAGTCATCACCACTCTGAGGAATCAATAACCTTTTAGCCACTCAGATTAATGAGAGGCAAATGTGCCTTCTCTCGTCTCTTTTACCGGTGCGCACACAGTAGCAATTAAGGGAGGGGGGGAGGAGGGGGGAGGGGGGGAGGAGGTTTGACATGCATGATGAATGACCAATCCAGTGAAGACAAACAATGTAATTGCAATATTTGAAGTGGGCTGCATTAAGTCAGCTCAACAGCAGTGCAGTTTTCATAGTGTTCCCTCTCCTTTGCCCCCTTTGTCAGAATCACTTTGATCAGCACAACAGAGCCGACAGTGGGAAAACGCTGCGTTCAGTCAAATGATTTATTAAACCCCCCAGATTCTGTATATCTACGTAGTAATTAATTTTTCCATCAAACTGACCTGATCTGTCTCGACTCTGTCCTCCCGCAGCTGATTGGCTCGATCATTGGTCGTCAGGGCACTAAGATCAACGAGATCAGGCAGGTGTCAGGAGCTCAGATTAAAATCGGGAGCCAGCTGGACGGGACAAGCGATCGCCATGTCACTATCACAGGAACACCAGTGAGCATCAACCTGGCCCAGTACCTCATTACCTCCTGGTAAGGCCCAATGACACACACAGCCATCTAATGAATCATGGCAAGCACAGGCCTGACAGAAAAGCACCGACCTAAAAGGGTCAAAGGCTGTGCTATAAGTAGTAATGAGGTGCTGCTGGTATGAAGAATGAGTAAGAGCAGGTCTGTGTTGTGTGCTGGATAGTAATGTCTTGTTGAAATTCAGGCATTGCTATGCTCTGACATGTTTGTTTTTTTAATTAGCTTTTCTTCTATATAAGACCATAAGGAAGGAAATTAATCTGCATTAAATGTAGTTATCAGTTATCAGGAAAAAATACAAAAACATTCCCACTTTAATCCTTGTAACTGATTCAGATCAGCTTTGCCTCATTATTTTTTGGTGTTCCTCAAACCGCATTTCTTTCTGTGTAAAACATATGCTAGCAGTGACAAAAAGGTGTCAACAATGATAAAAAAAAAGTTTATATACAGTATGTACTCGATTGCACCTGATAAACAACTACAATACATAGAGGGAGTCAAATGACAGGTAGACAGGAGATTTTTCTGGATACCAGTAACAGCGGCAAAAGATATTCCAGCAAAGTTGAACAAGTGTTGAAGAAAATGTGGGCCATATACTGGTGATCGTACTCACTTATGTTTGTCACGTCATAAACAAATACTATATTGAGGGTGAGATATTAAAGAATACTGCTAACAGCTACTGCAGCAATAAAGTGGATCACAGTGAAGTCGCTCAAACCTGTAAAACAACTAGTTCAAAAAGTTATGGGAGACAAATCAAATGGAACAAATGATACACTCCCTGACAAAGATTTTTTTTTCATCAAATGGTGGAGGCCGCCTTATAGACTTGCAATATTAACATCTTCATTCATCCATTTCCTTCCACTTCATGGTCACAGGAGCTTGGAGCCTTCCCCAGCTGACATAGGGCAAGAGGCAGGGTTTTAAGAGGGCAGTGGGTATTTCCAACACTTGGTTTTCATGCCCTCTGATTCTTCTTATTTTCACATTTGCGTTCTTTAACCTCTAACGTACGCTGACTTAAAAGGCATCACTTCCAGTAAATATAATTATAATGTAACGTAGTTCCCTCTGGAGCCACAAAAAGCTTTTCTTTTTTTCCACACATGCATTAATGCTCTCCAAGACCTGCAAACAAACTACAATAAGTAACTTTGGTGGAGTTCCCCTTTAATGATTTTCCAGAAACTTCCCCCAGTGTTGCAGCAACAGAATAATCCTCTAATCTTCACGACTCTCTTTTCTTTTCTTTTTTTCCTATCATAGTTTAGAGACAGCCAAATCTACAGCCCAGGCAGCCAGCATGGGAAGTCCAGTTGACCTCAACATGGCCTTCACCCAGCCAGCCTCCCCAGCTGCTTCTCCTGCACCCACCCTGGCTGCCGTGAGCACCCTGACCCCAGCTCATGTTCTGGGAGCTCCGTACGGTGCCATGCCCCTCTCCGGGCTGCTGGGGGTGAAGTCCGTCCCCTTTCTGACTTTGTCCAGCCCGGGCCCAGCCGTAGCCGTCACTGCAGCACCCTCCCACACCACTCTGGCTGCCTACACAGCCAAAATCTCCTCAGCCAACTGCATCAAAAAGCCAGAGAGACAGAAGTTCGCTCCCTACTGATGAAGCCTCTGAGCTCCGTGCGCAGAGTCAGATGAAGGACAGCTGCAGTGTTCTTTCACAAACCCCTGATGTAGCCATATCCGCTGGCAGAGATGCTCTTGCCTTTTATTCTATGACACACCAACAGAGACGAGACCAATGGAGATGTGGATAAAGCTATTAAAAGTTATTTACGACTATAGATAATTTGTGAGTTACCCATGAATTGATGGACAGCTTTCATTGTCACCTCATCACTGTTATTGATCACAAAAAAACAATTAAAAAAAAAAAGGGCTGAGGTCTCACCTGAGACACACATGTTTACCAGTGTTTACATGTGTGTCTCAAGTTAGAGATCAGCTAAGTATTTATCCTCAATAAATTTGTAAATTATACTCAGATGACAGATGCTCTACTGTATGATGCTTTTATACAATGTCTACGTTTGCCTCTTGAAGTTTTTAAGAAAATTTGTAAATGTCTGGGGGGTGTTTTGTTTTTGTTTTTTTGTTTTTTTTTAATAATCTGTGCTATATTACTGTACTTTACGTTGTTCAGTGTTATGTCTTTTTTGTTGGAATTTATTTTGAATGTGCAACTTGGTTAATCTTTATTTATTAGTATTGTTTCATTTATTAAAAGTCTTTGGTTCCTGTTAATGGTGGCTTTATCTATTTCCTTCACAGGCATTCAAAGAGCAATGATGCAGCTTTGCAGAAACTCATTTTCAGGAGGAAACAGTACACACACACACACACACACACACACACACACACACACACACACACACACACAAAAACAAGACAACGCCACATTTAGGTTTTCTCTCAAATAACAACAAGATGGGAGGTTCTCATTTTAGCTGCAAGAACTGATGAGAGATTCGTTTCACACTATTGTGCTCATGTGCCCCAAAACAATAACTGCAGAATGAGACGGTGCAACCTCAGAGGAGAAAAGAGCTCTGCTGGCATGATGGGCAATGTGCTCACATGTAAGTGTGCATGTATAAAAGCGCACAATCGCATGGTGTTCTGTGCAGAGAAAATGTGCTCTGTAAGTCCCTTGAGACAAAGTGTAGAGAGACTGTAAGGCAGAGGGGTTTGTGTGGGGGAAAAAAGGGGCACTAACATGGCTAGGAGCTAGAAAAGATCTGAGGATTCACAGCGATGCTGTGGGAAAAAAAATCTGTATCTGCATCAGCATGCACCACAGCATCATCATCCTCAGGAGAGGCAGCTACAATCCTTTCATCCTAACTATTTCTGTTTTGGTTTTTTTTCTGTCACTGCATCATGGATATGCGAGACACTATGAATGCGCAGTTCTCACTGTTACCAAACGCATTCACTTTTCAGAGGCAAACAAAAAAAGAGCCAGTGCCTCAGTTTCATAGACTTTCTGCTGAAGTCCAGCAAACAGTGAAGCTAAATTATGACACAAAGAAAACTTGATCTTTGAGGTCCTTGAATTTCTCTTCTGTCTCTATGGTAACATCACTTGTGAGTTTATATATTATTCTTTCTAGGACCTCCTAAAATCCAAGTACATGCCAAGATATAATGCTTGTAAAATCACCTTCAAATGACAAATCAGAGCACCTTTTTCAGCAGTAACTCAAAAAAACAATTTTCTGTATGATCAGTCTCTGACATGATTGTAGAGGAATTTTGGGCCACTCTTCTTTGCTTCAGTTCAATGTGATTTGCAGGCATTCGTGTAGGCACAGCTCTCTTAAGGGCCCACCACCTCATTTCAGGCAGGTTGACTTTGACCATTACAACACTTTCTTTTCTTTTCCAGCTGTTCTGTTTGTTCTTGTACTTGAAATCTTTGTCCTCTTACATGACCCAGTATTGGGTTTTAGCTGCCTGACAGATGACCTGCCATTTGACTCCAGAATACTTTAAGTACGGAGGAGTTTGTGGTCAGAGCAACAACAGCAAGGTGTCCAGCTCCTGTTCTAAGCCCAGAAGATCATCACTTCACCACCATGCTGGACAGCTTGTATGAGGTGTTTGTGTTGATGTGCAGTATTTGTTTTTCACCAAATATGGTGCTGTCCCTTGTGGTCAAACACGTCAACTTTAGCCTCTGACTGCAGTCTATTTCTAACTAACCCATTCCCTTTGACCCTTAGTATACTATAAAAACCTATCATGTGATTATGTTGCAGTTTTATAGCATTTATAGTCTGAAGCAGATCAAAGTCCATAGTTTTTAAAGGTTTGCCAATAGCTTACTGTGAAATATGCTTTCTTTACACGAACAGATAAGCTCCACTGATATTCCAGCTCCATTACCACACACCAGATACGTTGCATTAGAATATCAAAGCATGAAGTTTGAGCTGGTGACAGCTGGGACCCTAGCTGTCACTTAGCTGTCACATTTTCTTTTTTCTTCTTCTTCTTTCAGTTGTGGTGGACTCGGGGGATGTGTGGCATGCCGTTATCTATGCACAGACACTCGCAAAACTGAAAATAGCACAAATATCTGCATTCTTACCACTGTAGCGCTCAGCCTCAGTAATTCAGTGACAAACAGCACCCTCCACTGTCGACTCAATATACTGCGTGACCCTTCACGGTACAGAAAAAGGTAGCGAGGAAGAGTTAGAGCTGATAAAAGATTGTCTTTAATGTTTGGCATTGTTAATGAATTCCATACCACAGCAGTTATGGGAGTAGGAAAACCACTTTTACAACCAAACACTGTTTGATCATGCTAACACCATATGTACAGGAAAGCACATTGAAAAGTGTATAAAGTATTTATATGAGAGGACTCAAGTCAAGAACGGTGGAGACAGCCACAGTCTAATGGATTCGTCCTTTTCCAAACACTGATTATAGATATTTATCAATTACATTGATCTCTGGAGTACATGTATATACACAAAACAACAATAAACCTTTTGGGGGTTTCTGCAATAATTCTCAAAAATATTTCACAATACTGCTGTATGTACAATAACAGAATTTACATTGAAAAATTCTATTGTACCTATATTTTGAGTATCACTTCAGTCACCAGTTATCCTCAACGCCATCAAGCTCACAAGAGATACTCACGTGCCGTTACAGATCTAATGACCTCATGTTCAACTCCATACAAAGTACAGCAGCCTATTCAGTGCCTTCTGTCTCGGTACGGTTTCTGAAATATGTTCACACAACTGATGATCTCACATACAAAAATAGATGTTGTCTAGTCAGCTGACAACTTGATGTACAGTAACACAAAGCATCCACCTGCAAAAAACAACCAGGAAAACAAGTAATTGTTAAAATATTAGCTATATCCTTCCAACCCCCACGGGACGATAAAGAGCACTGTTCCCTCTGCCCCACAGTAAAAGTAAACCTTTCTGCCAGTCCGGGCTTCAGCATTCTTGTGTAACATGTCATCAGTTTTGAAACAACAGAAGGTAATTGAGAAAGAGCCGCAGGCAGAATAAGAAATATTAGCGCTACAAACCAAACAACAATCTGAAACCAAAGCGGGACAAAACCATACAAAAACATCACTAGGTAGATATCTTCTTTTTTTCTATTTTTTTTTTCCTTCAGGGAGTTTACAGTGAAGAAAGTGAAAAGGAGAATGGCTGTTACTACATGAGCTCCCCACAGTCCGGATGAGAGGTCAAACTGCATTTGAGTGCACTTAAGGCAGGTAGGCGATTCCAATGCTGTCTGTGTGGGCTCCTCGACCGGTCACTGAGCAGTTGGGGCGGATGGGTGGGGGGCGTGTGGGCTCGACAGTGTCGTCAGGCGCAACAAAAATTGCCACTGCAGCTGTCCAGGTTCAGCCCTCACTGCTCAACATGGTCTGACAACCATACACAGAGAAGGAAAATGACAGCGAGAGAGTGGTGTTGGTGTTAGTTTGGAGTCCAGCAGGTGTGAAGTGGACAGTTCTTCATTCTCCGTGAACATGAAAGCTGACAGGTGTGGGGCCTGTCTGTCAACTGTCCTCAGTTTGGCTTCAGACTCCCAAACACCTTCATTCCTCTCGAGATATCTTTGTCACACAGAAGAGACAAATAGAGACGTCTTCAACAAAGACTCAACTTAAAGCACTTAAACATTAGCCAGGATTGCAGCTGGTGCAATACAAGTAGGAACATCTCATCTGAATACATTCACGTGGGTTTCCATACGCATGGTACGGATGGGAAATCATCAGTGACTTAAGTTCGTGTCCCTTGAGATGCTGGTCCAAGAGGAGAGCTGCAAGTACACCAGCGATTTGCGACAGCCCAGCAGCAACACGTATTACAGTGCGCATTTGATATGATTCACTATTAAGGAGCACTTAACAGTGTTTTGAAAAAACATAATGGACGTAAGCCTTTGAAAACACTATAATGTAGCAAATTTATCAAAATAAGAATTCATATATATGAAGCATTTAAAGCAGAGAAGTCACCTCGCTGTGACTAATAACCTTCTGTAGTTTCCTCGTGTTGTGAAATGACATGAAAAGCAAAATTAAGGGAGTTCACAGCTTATACTGCACCTGGGATCATGTTGGTTATGATCGTGGTCGTCATGTTTCACAAAACCGTTTTCATATTATTCTCAAGTGGAAAAAAAAACATGCTCACAGACGAGTTGTACAATTGTGTACAATCAATATCAATTTTTGAACAGAAGTTAATTGATCCCATTGTTCAAGAGATATTTTTCTTTTAATTCTAAGAGGCCACGCGAAGCAGCGGCAGCGGTTGTGCCTCAAACCGTAGCTTCAACCGTCTTCGCTCCTTCGTTCCTTTCCTTCATGTGCACTGAAGTTAAACCGCAGAACATGACAATCGAGCATGCTCCATTGCGTCACATTAGACTTGTTCTACTACCGCTTCCTTTTACTCAGTGCAAATGAAGGGAAGAAGAAAAGGAGAAGAAAGCTCTAACGTAAACTGAGCTGGAGTTTCAGATCACTGTGTCTCCTCGTGCTCCTCGCTGATGCACTGCTCCCAGGCATGTTTGCCCTGGTCCTCTCTGTGGCCATGAGGGGAATGGAAGATCCTGCGGGGGAGCGGGATGGGTTGAGGTGGCAGGTCCTCCTCAGGAATGCAGCCCTCTCTCAAGTAGGGTTTGGGGGGAACAGCTGGAGGCTGAGGTCTGCGGTAAGGGATGTGATGAGGGCCATGAGTAGGGGCGTGGTGGTGAGTTGGTGGCCCATGTGAGTGGCTGTCCAGCCCTGGGTGGGCATGAGCGTGAGGGTGCGGGTGGTTGTGCGGGTGTGACGCAGGGCTGCGGTAGTGGAAAGGGCGAACCGGGTCCATGGAGTCGATTTCTCCTCCGCCGTAGTGGATGTGCATGTAGGGAGACGCCATGTACTCGTCAGGTGGGGACCACAGGTGACTTGGAAGAGGCTCCAAGGCATCGTTCCTGATGGGTCCAGGATCAGGATACTGACCCCCGAAGTTACTCTCACTCAGGGAGGAGACACCGCTGCTGGCGCTGCCTGATAGAGTGGAGTTACTGCCTCCCAAAGCAGACTGAGGACTGGTAGGAGAGCCAGGGATTGGGTGGAGAGGAGACTAGAGAAAGAGAAAGAGAGAGGATGTCATGGGTGTCTTTTTTTAAAGTAATGTTGTTTACATTTAACGTTTACATTTCGGCTTGATATCTCTTTTAACTTTTTCCCTCTTGGGTGCTTTTTAGAGCTGTTGTCAAATTTCATCTTAATGGGGAAAAGAGTAAAGATGATATCTAAAAGTGGATCGAGGGTAGGAGAAACCTCAAATAATCAAAAGATCAAAATAAACAAAGTAAACATTTGCCAGTGTTGAAAGTCATGCGTCCTGAACAAAGCAGGTGTGGTAGCAGGGTGTGGTCTTTGGCTCAGATGCAGGGGAGGGGTGGAGTAGAAGGTTTAGAAGACAGTGCCAAGAGAGGCTGGCTGGAAACTGTCAGTCCGTATCTAATCATGTCTCTTCTACTTATGCAGTAGCGCACTGAGACTGAGGTGACTGCACAGAACTTGGTTTGGCAGCCGGAAATCTACAGCGGCTGGCGCCCTGAAAAAGCTCCGGCTCTGTCTGAAAAGACGGTGATAAAAGTGTGTAAATAATAAAGAAACCAAGCACACTAGTCACCATATCTGACAGTGTGTGCGTTAATGTCCCTAATGTGGCAGGGTTTTTGCTACAACAGGCAAATACAAAATTATAAATTCAAAGTGGATGATGTTTTTCTTAAGCTTGTACCTTTCGGAGGGAACGGACAGGCAGGGCAGGAGGAGGGTCGCTGTTCTGTTGGTGAAATGCATCACAGTGCATCAGGAAATGTCCTGTGAGGAGAAGTTCAAGTCAGGAAAAGGAATAAAAAAATAAAAGCCCACAAAGTCCAGATCATTATAGACAATGAGTAGTAGTACCCTAACCAAACAGATTCCCTGAAATCCTCGATAAGCATAACTGTGAAGTAAAATGAAACAGTACCTGGTGGGAAGGACCTGGGTGGGACAGGGGGCATTATTACCCCTCCGGTAGAAGCTGGCATGTAGGTCATCTGCTCCCTGTTCTCCCCATCCAGACTCCAGCTACTGGGAGTGTTGGGAAAGACTGAAAGGGAATACAAAAACTTTTTTTTAAGACAGCACAAACATCTTATGCACCAAAATAGCTAGTTTGCTGCTCATATATGTTACCTTTCTCTGGTAGAGTCATATGAACATCAGTACAAGGCTTACAGGGGCTAACTTGCTGAAGTAAGGCACGCTGCATGTGGTTGTTCTGGAAAAAATAAAATGAAGCAAAAGAACAAAATGAATCAGAAACACAGAAACAGAACACATTTTTGTTTGTATATTCATTCAGCATTACGGGACTGCAGATTACCCCCACCTGCCCATTCTCTGCCATGTTGTAGTACATGGAGTTGTTGGCTCTCTCGCGATGAGACGGCAACAGAATCATCACTTCTCGGTTGTGTTTGGCCTTATCGGGTAAGGATGGAGAGCCTGGACAAAAAAAAGACGCGCAAGTAAACGATTTCTATTTGCAAATAAGTAAGAGACAAAGATGTTTGTTGTCATAAAAGTGCAGAATTTTGCAGCCTTGTTACTTTCTAGTGTTGCTTATTTATGTGAGCATCTTATTACAGGATGGTTAGTATGGGTAATATACAGTAGTAACTATCAGATGTGACTTTCTGCTTTGTTCCTCACCTCTGGCACTTGAGGGGGCAGAGTTAATAATCTGGGAAGAGTTGGAGCGAATTGAGCTCAGGCTGGAGGACGAAGGGCTTGGCTGCAAAACAAAACTTTTATTTGTCTTTTGTGCTTTTGTACTCTGTAGAATAAACCAATGATTAATGCTGTGAAAAGAAAAGTTCATCAAAACAATAACAATTAAGTGAAAGAGTTAGATTATAGTTTACATCCTCAAAAGATGGGATCTCATGTGAGTTGCACTCTGTAAAGAACGCAAATTATTACAAGCACATTCCCACCAGTATTTGTTCGTTTTTACGTCATCCAACTCCTACCTGCATGTGTAATGCCTCCTCAGGGTGCTCCCCCATCAGGCCGTCGGTCATGATGACGAGGTTTCCTGCCTCACTCGACGTGTGAGAGGACAGGGAGGAGGACGAGTGTCGGATCGAGCCCTGCAGGTTTAGAGGACTGCAGGACAGACATAACGGTTGAGATCACTGAAACATTTATCTCTGTGTTTGTTTAATCATTTTGCATTTTTATGCCTCTTTTACAGCCTGTACAGATTTATTTCAGAGGGCATTTGGTGTTAATTTCAAGAGTTTGGCTCATACTGCATTGTAGATTCACATCACGGTCATAACATAGCGCATAAATTCATACAGCTGCCCTGGGTATTGTTTTGAAGGTTGGTGTTTTATGAGGCTAAAACACCAAATGAATCTCTAAGCTAGCTTAGAAGAGCACCACGACTGACCTGTGTCTGTGCATGAGCCGCACGCTCTCAGGGCTCATGTGGCTGTGGGAGGAGAGGATGCCTCTGGGAGAATTAACCCCTGGGCACCCCGCAGGTCCAAATCGATCCACACCAGGCAGACCCTGCTGGGACCCAACCATATACTGCTCTGAATATTTACACTGCTCACGCATACACTTACTTATAAACTTAATGCACTGAAACACACTTGGCGTATAGTTTGAGTCACGTGTCACTCTACTCACGTGGTGTAAGCCTGTTCTCATCATGTGGAACTGGTCCACAAGCTTTTTGTGCAGAGGACGCATCTCTGGATGCACCAGTTTCTCGTGAACAGCCAGCCCTACTCCGAGAATGTGCACCTGATGATGAAATCAGAGGAATCAATAGTGACCTGAAGGTTTCATAACCATATGTTATGGTTAACATACAGTTAACGTATATTTTGAACTTTTTAAACCCAGCCTGACTTGTTCCTGCATTAGATCCTTCAGATGTGAGATCCTCTCTGTATCCTCTGGGTGACTGCTGATGTAGTCTTTATCAAAGAACGCCTGTGGTAGAGGGTGAGGCAAAAAATAAAGATCTCTCTCACAACGCCAATTCATCATTCATCATTTCTGCCATCCTCTCTCCCCTCTCCCTCAGCCCTACAGCAGTACCTCCTGATATCTGGCAATGCCTCCATTCACAGCAGCATCTATGACCCCATTGAGGCACATGCTGAGCGGGTTGATGTTCCCATGATGCTGCCTGTGCTGGTACTGGCTAATCAAAGTCCGCAGCTCCTGGGTCTTATTCTCCACCACGTAAATAGCGTTCTCCAGAGGGCTGACCTCCACCTTGAAATAAATACAGATATTTACTCTGAGCTTTGATGAAAGAGGAGATGGCCTTTAAATGTTAACAGAAAACTGGCCTTTAGGTAATGTGTACGATACAAGGTGAGTGAGAGAACGTTTGAGCTCCTTACCACTTCTCTCCTTTCGACCTCTGCCCAACGGGAGATACCAGGGAGAGGACGCAAGAGGATCAAGGTTGTTCTCTCAATCCACAGACTCTGTTAAACATGTGGACAAAGAAGCCATCTCATATTAGCCACATCTGCTAGACTAATATAAAAGAAAACCGAGTGGAGACCCGACAGTGTATAAGAGATACTGGGCTGGCAAACTATTCAGCACCGTGTTGTAGAGTACGATATAGGTCATTTCAGACTAGTGAGAATTCCTGTGTGGTGTGGTTCTGAATTTGGGTTACTGTGTCAGGACAAACAGCATCATACCTACAAGTCTCTTAAGCCCTGAAGGTTGTAGGGA
Source organism: Pundamilia nyererei (assembly GCF_000239375.1). Taxonomy (NCBI): domain Eukaryota; kingdom Metazoa; phylum Chordata; class Actinopteri; order Cichliformes; family Cichlidae; genus Pundamilia; species Pundamilia nyererei. The sequence goes on from NW_005187501.1 coordinate 1,660,501, forward strand.
TTTGAGCATTGTTAGCATCGAGATAGAAATGGCAGGTAAAATAACAACAATAAAAACAACAGCAGCAAAAGTTAAACAACTGTATTAATTTACTGACTGTTAAAGTTATAATTTAAGGGAAATTGATTTCTTCTTTTCTTTTTATCTTACCTTATGTACATGTAGTATCCAGTATTACAGTACTCACAGTCAGAGTATTCTGGTTGTGTTATGCACATGTAAACATCTTATTTTGAGAAAACAGAATTTTGCAGTATAGAAAATACCTTCTTTAAATTCCTTTTTTGGTACAGATAGCCTCTTATAATCTGATACTGTTATGATCCTGTTTGGTGATAATAAGATCCCGAATGTTGTGTTTCAAACTTAGTTGAAATAAATCTGAAAGATTAAGTGAAATAAGATTAAGTGGTTAGGACTTTAAATATATCATGAAATTATTAACTTGATACAATGAATGCTTTTCACCACCTGTCAAGATGACTTTCTTCTTTTATTATTGTTGTATTAAGCCAATACATAGGCTGAACGGCCACTTTGTTAGGCACACATGCTAAAGTGTTCATTTAAGCAAAATGAGCTACTGAAGTTTAAACCGAGCATCAGGATGGGGGAGAAAGATGATTTAAGCGACTTTGTAATAGTCTTTGGTGCCAAATGGGTTGGCCTGACTATTTCAGAAACTGCCGATCTAAATATCAGACCATTATTCATCACTGATATTTTTTTACCACGGCCTCTGTGCGCTGTTACATTTCGCTTCATCGTTTGATGGTGACATTTCGCCCTGGCTGGGAGTCAAAAAGGAACAGAGCAGCTATGGTTCAGAAAGTAAATAAGACTGGCGTGGGAAAAGACATTTCCAGCAGATACATTCAAACAGATTTTGAGGTTATTAAGAATTTATTTCCCAAATGTATGAAGAGAATTATATCCAAAGGAGCTGCTGGGTTTCAGCACATTTTAAACCGTTACTGTGTCACATGCTGCACTGAGTGATCTGAAAATGATAAGAAGGAACCAAATTCATACATAAGATAGGCAGGCAGTTTCATCGTTGTATCATTTGCTGTATATCATTCAGGAAAGGCTATCATGTCAAGGTGGGTCAAAATCTCTGAGGTATGTTATTGAATTTATGCCACAAAGAATTAAAGCAGCTCTGAAGGCCTGGTACTAACGAGATGTACTTAATAAAGTGGCTGATGAGTGTATATTTATTTGCATCTATATATGTTATGTGCCTATAATTATTTCATGCTAGTGCAGTTTTGCTTTTCCTCTTCACGCATTATTCAATTTTGCAGTGATTACGACTGATGTGGTCACATTTTATTCAGTGACTGTTGCTACACAAGCGAGTCATATTTGAATGAAAACCTGATATTACAAACTCAATTTACTCCACACAGAAGAACTATTAAACCAGAATGTGTCTCAAATAATAATGCGGCAAATGTGACAATATTGACTTTAGCTGACCAGATTTAATACTAAAAATCTTATTAACACTTGGTTTAACTTTGTTGCAATTTTTCTCATAGCTCATAATAAAGTAAATCAAATTATATTTATCTTCAATTACGTAGCAGAGAAATTTAAAGGCATTAAAGGGCTTTAAAGGCGTTATTGTCTAAGAGCTGTAGGCACTCCCCTGTGGCCACCTTAAGTGTTGCACTTGCTTACGTCACCTATACCTGCTTACGTCTCTTAAATGAAAAAAATGTCTGCATAATTACACTGCAATTTCCACAGAGTTGGATCCGTTTCATTGTTTTATAATAGCGTTACAGCCATATTCAGTATTTTCATGTAAAAAAAACTAAACAGTGAGTCAGAAATGGGCTGAGCTGGCACTCCGGGCTCAACGTACCCTGAACTCATTCTCGCGGTCCTTGGGCCCCTTGTGGAAAGGTCTGTCATAGTGGAAGCGGCTGACATTGTTTATGCGGTAGAAACTCTTGATCCTCTCAGGCACACGTTCCAGCTGAGGCACATCAGAAATGTCTGACACTGGAGTCACCGCATAGATCTGCAAGTCTAGAAGCCAAGTGTCAAGGAAGTGACAGACAAAGTCCGACATACATGCATATTCACTGAGGAGGAAGAGCAGAGGGGATGTTCAAAAGAAATACTTAGACAGAGCTTTAGTTTTTCCTGTGTGACCCTGGAAATCAACTTCAGTGTTTAGTTCAGTATTAAATCTGTAATAATCTCTAATAACAACACTCAAAATGCTTAGCAGAGTAATCAAAAGCCAATAAAATGCACAACACGTGGAGCAATCGCTCTGCTTTTCAAGTCATTAAATCTACCAGGCAAAAATGCAAAATAAATCTGGTTACTGCTTTTCGAATGACTCAATGCAATATGAACATCTGCGGACTGATGTTGTAATGGTCTCTCACTCTAAAGAAAAAATAATGAAGTCGTTTTAGCCATAGTGAAACTGCCAGGATACACTGAGCGTCACTTTGCAGGATGGTGTCGTCTGGAATGTTTGGATGCTGCATGGCGATGGCTTGCGGAAATTCCCCCAGCATCCTTTGCTGAAAGTCCTCCAGCCGTTCATAGTCATACCCGCGACAGACAAACTCCTTGTTCTGGAGAAAGAGAAAAGACATAAGACCGAAATGTTGCTGAGAATCTGCTGCAAATGATTCTCAGAGTTTAAGTGAGGTGTTCCTCTGGACATTGCTTAATTCTTTCAAGTACTGTCTGATTTACTATTAAATTTAGGTGGTATTGCACAAATAAATTACATTTCAAGAAAGGGCGTATGGTTGGATTTCCAGTGCACTCGTCAGACTATAAATATATAATCTGAAGTTTGTAGAGTCAAACTGAATGGATAGATGCTTCATTTTATACATCAGTGACAAGTGGACTGAGAACGTCTTAATTTAAAGATTAAGAGGCTGAATACTTGTGTCCGTATAGTTTATGTGCAGCAGCAGATAGGCGACTAACTGAAAAGCGTACAGTGGTTTTTCAGTTAGTGGACTATCTACTAACTAAAACCAAGCGCAGACCTAACTCTTTATAGCTACTAGACATTGAAGTAAGCAAATTACAAAATTAACCACATTTGTGGAAGAATGGGTTGTTCTAATGAACTCACTGAATTTGAGTGAGTGTGGTACAATAATAGGACGTCGCTGGTAAGACAAGTGAGTTTGTGAAATGCCTTCCTTCGTAGATATTCCCCAATAAACTGTAAGTGGAAGCATTTAGGAACCACAGCAACTCAGCAAAGTTGCAGGCAACATAGTGGGGTCACCAAGTGTGTAAAATTCACCAGTGCTCTGCTGAGCTCCACACCTCGTCTGGCATTGATATTAACACAAAAACTGTGCATGGGAGTTTCATGCATGGATTTCAAGCTCCTGTAGGTGTAATGAATGAGTAGCCCAATACTTATGGTCTTTGTAGTGTATGAAAGAAGTGACAGGGAGCAAAGTAACAGGACAGACAACTAAACAAGCCTCTGTAAAGCCCTCAGGAATGAGAGATTTAGGTGACAATTCTAGGATAATTTTCACAGTGTTCTTTAATACATTCACAAAAAAACAAACAAAACAAAACAAAAAGATTATAGCTACTTTAACTAAGGGTAATAGGCAAGGCAATGAGTGCAAATAAATCTGTTGTCAGAGGACCGCACTGGGCAGACTTACTTAGATTAGAAGAAATTAATGCATCACCCTAAAATCTGTCAGGATGGCCATGACATATTTGGTAGTAATGGTTGGTAAACAATCTTACTTTTTAACTTCTCATCTTGCACAGCCTACTGCAGTTAAAGTAATGGTGGAAGTGCACATCTGAACACGTGGGCAGGATTATATCTGTGTCCGACTGGATTTGGAAAGTCCTACCCTGAGGAAGAAAGGAAACTTCCTGCCATAGAAGCCCATTCGAAAGAACTCCGGTTCAATCCTCTGCTGCTCAATGATGTTGTCATAGTATGCTGCCTCCATTTTCTGTCACCGAATGAAAAAAATGCAAAAGAGTCAAGATGAATAATCGAGCAATCACACACATTACTGAGCTGACTCCATTTTCTTGGGAGTGTGGGCGTGCACAGGTAATTAGGACATTGTGTTTGCCGCTGTGCACGCGTCACACCAAATAACAGAGCATAATGATAACGGAGGAAGCTGTCAACACTACCACCTTCTTCATCACAAAGGATGCTTGTTTGTTAATAAAAGCAGAAATGAGGAACATGCGGGACTTACCCGTATCCAGCTGAGGCTCTGATAATCATATAGAGTCTCATACTGGAAAGCTAGCTCCCGGCAAAGAGAGATTCCATATTCCCAGCACTGCAAAGTCATAAAATGAAGCTGAATGAGAATAAATCTTGATTTATCCTTAATAATCAAGAGAAATGTCATAACATTAAAACTGTGTTTTGGGAAGGTTGTAGGTTATTAAGATTTTAAATGGAACAATTTCAGCATCTAAATTGTCAGATTAGTGCAAAGAGACCATTATGATTTCAGGTTTTCTTTTTCTTTTATTAATATTATTTTTTCCATTTCTCCATATAAGAGAGTTAATTGGTATGTGTGATAGAACGTGTTGCTGAGTCTGCTATCTACTGGCAGTTTTACCTTACATTTATCATTTTTCATTACCAGCAGCAGGAGCAGCTTTACTGAGATCTACACTGAAAAAAATTATCTGGTGGATTAAAAGAAATATGAAAAAAAAAGTATGAGTATTAGTTTTATGCAGTAAAGTTAGGATTAGTCAACTCTTATTTTCTATGTTATTATTGCAAAACTGTATTCGGTTAATTGAACTTTTTTATGTTTTTCATTCATGTGAAGACTTTTGAGTCATCTCATGTTAGACAATTCAAATTGCAATGATGTAAAAGCTGAAACTCTTACCAGGAGAACTGAACTGCAGCAAACTGTATATAATTTTAAACCACTTGGCCAAACTCTATTAAATCTGCTTTTTTCCTCATCTATCATTTTTTTTATTTCTTCATTTAACCTGTCATATTATTCCCACTGTTTCTTCAATTTCCTAATCCTTGTTTTATTTGTGTTTTTTAAGCTATTTATTTAATTATAATCTATTTGCTTTGCAAAGCCCTTTCTATTATTGTGTTATTGTAATTATGCTATGAATGTTTAATAGATACAATTTGTTGCTGCTAAATAAACTAGCATTATTAGTCACATTTCTTTTCAGAGCGGTGTATGAAAGTGAAGGTGGTTAGCATAGTTTATTTTAAATGTGTTACAAAACACATTTAAAATGTGTTAAAATTGTGCTTAAACGAGAGGAAAAGACGAGCATAGTATTAAAGATCTAAAAACGTAACCTCGCTTAGCTGTTTTCTCTCTGATTCATACACAGTAGAAACATTTTTCTAAGTCTCATCATTTATTTCACAAGCTTTCCTTTAAACAGATACAGATTTCTGTTCGCCGTGTATGAACTGTAACAAATGCAGCAGCAGGTAAAGAACAGCTTCCCTTTTTAAACGAGAGCAGCAATAACACTGATTTAATGAAGGAGGCCACTTTTATTTCTTTCTCAGCTGCTCCCAGAGTCCAGAGGGCATTGTCCTCTCCAAAGCAGCAACACCAGTCAACTAATTCAATTTGGTGGATGAATACCAGCCAGGGAGGAATGATTCTAGGAAGCAAATCACATTTGAACAGAAATCTGACCCTCGCTGCTGCGTGCAAAGGCTGCATGTTTGTATTTGTATTATGATAGTCTGTGTTTACTTTAGCACAGAGAACTCTTAACTTAATTTAACTGGTTTTAGTTGCAATGATTTTCCACATATGATGATTGGGTTGCACAGTAAACAGTAAAAAGATGTAAAAACTGAAGATTGCATAGAATAGTAGAACAGTAGCTCCACTACCCACCTAACACAGCATTAATGCTCTACAGAAATATTCATAAAGAGCCTATACTGGTAATAATAACACAATTACAGTTTAAAATGCTAATAAGTAATGAAATTACATTTTAAAGCTTTTATACAGCATGGTTTTACACTGCAGGGTTGGGTGAAGGGTTAGTGCTTCTTTCGCCCCTCTGAATTCTAGTTTAACAGAAGCATGCAGGACTAACTTGTGAAAAATAAGTGGAGATATGCAATTACTGGGGCTGGCAAAAGATGTAAAACACACTAAAAACTTGGGAAAAACATTGAATAGAAGCACTACAAGACTCTGACTCACTCCCAGATTTAATGAGGGAGAAATCTGATTATACTTGGGAGCAGCTGCACTGCAGATGAGAACAAACAGCCCTTTGAACAAAAAGCAAAAAAAAAAAGCTATAAAATTGAATGTCGCTTTCATTTATCTAAGTTGATTTAGCTTCAAATGTGACTTGTCCAGCACGACCTAGTAATATCAATCCATCACTATAAAGTTAACTCAGCCTTTACTTCATTTCCTCATTTGACTCGCTGCTGGAGGCTCCGCTGCAGTGCAGTCAGAGGTTAGCACAGGTCAGAAATTACAGGCCTTTTAACATTTGCATGAAACACTGGATTTAAGTCAGCGGAAACAGGAGCAGGAGACAAAGGAAAGGTATAAAAAATATTCACTTGCCTTGCCCTTGTTGAAGTAGTGGAGGATTTTACGACTCAGGTTCTCTTTACGTTGCCATTCGCTCTGACAGGGATAGTGAAGAAAATCCCTTAGGGGCCGGTCCTCCCACTGTAACAGCTCCCAGTACAGCAGGAGGGTGAAGGCTGCCTCTGTTGTCAAGAGGGTATGAAAAAAAATTGAGATTACCTTCTATAAAAATAAAAACCCAAAGGCTTTAGGCACAGTTAAAATTTTTTGTCCAGTTTTTGTGAACAGATGATGTATGACATAAAACAGTCGGATGAACCTAAGCTCCCCTGATAATCATGTTTTTGTTTAAAAGCAGTCAGACTACAGGGAGCATCTGCACAGTTAACACCATATCAGACCTATAATATAGTTTTGACTGAAGCTGACTAATCATGGGCATGGATGTCATGGCAACTTTGGGATTTAATGGTTTCTTTGAATCATTCTTTTTTCCAGGGTTTACTAATTGCGCAGCATACAACATGTTTAATGAGTTTTAAAAAAAAAACAAAAAAAACAAAAATTGTGCACAAGTTTGAATTCATTTTGGATTTTCTCTAATTCAAACAAGACCAAAAATATATTCATAGGCTGAAATACACCTCTGCTAATATTTGGTAAATGTAATTCTAGTTGGACCCTTCTTCTTGGCAGAATGGCAGAGACCATTTAAATTGGTTGGCTTCCTGGCACAGATCTGGCTTTTAAGGGTAATCAATTAATTTTTTAGGAAGTTTAATGTTAGCCTGCTTTATCCATTCCAAAACCAATACTCATGTGTGTTTGGGATCATTGTCCTGTTGGAACAACCAATTATGTCCAAGTTGATTTGAGGTGAGGTTGCTATTTCATTCATTTTGTCTAATGTAACAGTACCACTGGCAGTAAAACAGCCTCAGAGCATGATGCCACCACAACCATGCTTGGCGTTGTAGTGTTCTTAGGTCTGAAGCCTCACCTTTACTTGTCCAAACATGTCTCTTGTCATTGTAGCCAATTGTAGTTTGTAGATTGGAGATCAATCTTTGTCTCAACTGACCATAAACCTTTTCTCTAGAAGGCGCTCGGCCTCTCCGTGTGGGCAGTTTCAGATTTCGGCTGCATATTGAATTGTTTAGTCGTGTCCAATAAGTCAATCGTGATCACTGAGGAGAAGTTAATAGGCCTCGGCCTTGTTGAGTTAAAAGACATCGTAGAATCTTCTGCATCACTTATTAAATAACTAAGTCTGTACAT
>NW_005187501.1:1668677-1760416 GCF_000239375.1 Pundamilia nyererei
TTTGAATTTTCAACCAACACTAGACTTCCACTAAAATCCATTTTATGCTGATTATCCTTTGTGTCCAAAGAAGACTTTTTACATAATGAATGATTAATCTGGTAAACACATAAACTGGCAGATTAACTGATAATAAAAAAAAATAAGTAAGTGTTCCAGCACTACGAACCCACTGTACCCGCTGATCCCACCTTCTGAATTGAATCATATTTTGGAAAAAAAAAAGCAAAGTTTTTTAATGATGGTTCTGATTCACATAATAACCACATGTGCAATCACACCCAACTCTGCTGGACACTTAAATGTGTTTTGGTCATTTTCCCAGCTGCCTGTTGTTTGTTTTACGTAAGTGGCAATGAATAAGATTGAATTCAATTAGTCACATTTGGCTACATTTATGCACACACAATAACACCACTGCTGATAATGTGAGATAATGTGAGTAAAGCTTTACTCACACAAGCCATTTACACAGTAAGATTACGCGACAACTTCCCCTGATTTCTGCTTTATGTGACTAAAGTGACATTACCGCATCGTAAATGTACTGTAAAGCCCCTTCTTCTCCAAATAAAATGGATAAATGTGATATAAATCTCACATTTACAACTTACATAAAAAAGCTGGCTGTACAACCGCCATGCAATAGTTTGACTTCTTAATGTTAAGCTAACAGCACATAATTATCTCTACCTGATATTAAGCTATCTATTTAACCATGGGTGTCGTTACACTTGTGTGATGTCTCTGTTTTTAGCACACCATTAGTTTCTCTATTATCTTCTTCATCTGCAGCCCAACAAAGAATCCAGTCAGCTGTAGTGAAGTTTCCCCCAGTTTGAATAGGACGATCCCCGAGTCTCAGATGCTGAAAGCTGACTCACTGCAGCTACCTGCTGAATAGCTCATTCTTCTTAGGCAACAAAAAACCCCAACTATGTGAAGCAAAGCTAGTAAGTATGTAAAGTCTCATGTGCAGGAGTAATAAATCAACTGGAGCATGAAGGAGACGTCCATCAAAGGGTATGCACGTGTACACGCTCTCCTGAACATGAAGTCAAACTGAATTTCACCAGGAACAATTCACTTGTGTGTGTGGCTAAAAACTGTGGGGGTAGTGCTAGCAGGCTAATAACAACAGTCCACAAAGTTGCAAATTATGACTACACAGCAATAGCATCCTCCCTTCTGCTGCTTGCATCATTCTCCTGTGCAGTCATAAAACAGCAATATGAAAGGTCAGTATCTCAGACTGGCATAAAAGAGACTTTTTTGTTCTCTGCACTCCAGTTGAATTAAAATCTGCACAGAGGCAAAGAGAGAAGGTCAAATCTTGCATTCTTTTGTTGCATTTATTTAATTCTCATGTGCAAACTCTAAAGGATATTCCATTAAATATCTCAGGTACCTGTGAAGTCCTCTGCTTGGAGATGCAGGTCACACAGCTTGTGGATATAACGGATGTACATGTCTTCTTTGTTGACCTCTGATTTGTAGAAGTTCTGATTTTCAAAATAAACACGAATGGTGAATTTGTCTCCCCAATTTTGAAAATATTAATATATGCTTTTGTAAAATCCAGAATAAAAACTCATGAAACTTCTCACCATAAGATTGACAGAGCCACCAATTTTCTTGTTCTCCATCTCATCTCCTTTCATGCAGTCCCTATAAATATGACGTGTTTACTTCTTATTGCTCTGCGATTTATTATTAGAAAGCAACATAGTTAAGATGACAACTACATTTTAGCCTACCTGTAATCTAGTATTCGCTCAACAAGTCTTGTGACTGATGTGACAAATGAGATTCCTGTTTCTCTCCAGGTCTCCTGCTCAATCTTCTCCAGCAGGCTGCACAGAAAATACATTAAAGCATTCTTACCAAAGGCGATGAGCACAGAAATGCAACACATATGAATAAATATGTCTGCCAGTCCATTCACCTTGGATACGGACCAAACAGTTGGGTCCTCGGGTGACGACAAAACAAAAAAGAAGCGTGTTAGAAGGAAATACTAATAGAGTGGCATTATCCTGAATATCACTCCACAGGCTCGCTAAACACGGGTTTGATGCTTACAACAGGCTGAAGAGCTCTCTGTGATTGTCATCGCCTTTCCCATCCGACACCATGCTGTCCAGCTTATCCATCAGCTCTGCCTCCACCTACACAAGCACAAACACATTCAGCCAAAAGATGTTATGTGACAAAGGGCCTGTCCATCGCTGCAAGCTAACAATGGGTTCATTTCATAGTGCAATGTCATAATTATGCTACCTGTTTGAAGTTTCCATTTTTCCTCTGCTCCCAATCCATCATGTCATGAAAAATTGGGATCATAATATTTCGAACCTCGGTCTGTGGAACCAGCGTAACACCAAGGAAGGGACCCATCATTCCTGGGATGAAGTGTGGCTTATTGTCTCCTGGATTAAGAAGATTCATACAGACAGACCAGTTTGTTTGCACTAATTTCATGGATATACGTAGTACTGTGAAAAGTCTTAAGCCACCTTTTATTTCTTTATACTTTGCTATGAAGTAGCCGAACTTATTTTACTTTTTTAAAGTGGTCTTGAGCAATAGTTCTCCAGGTTTTCTGAGGGTGTTTAATAGTTCTTCTTTGGGCATCAGCTGCTGCTCTGTCATTCATGTTTGCTCCAGTCACTGTACTTGTACATTTTCAAAAAACATTCTGAGAAATCCCTTTTTTTCTGGGTGGCATGGTGGTTAGCCTGGTTGCTTCCTAGCAAGGAGGTCCTGGGTTTAAATCTACCAATCACCTGCTGGATTTTGTGGAATTTGAATATTCCCCCTGTATCTGTGTGGGATCTCTCCTGGTACTTCGGCTTCCGCCCACAGTCCAAAGACATGTGGTTAGTGAGGTTACATTAATTGGTCATTGAATGGTTGTCTGCGTCTGTGTTATCCCTGCCACAGCCTGGTGACCTCTTCAAGGTGTACACAGCCTCCTACCCTATGTTAGCTAGCATAGGCTCCAGCAACCCCGCAACTCTAAATTGGATGCAGGGTTGCAGGGATGTAAACAGATGTTAAGTAACTTAACACTTGGTTTTTCAAGCATAAAAAAACATGCCTGATTCAAAGAATGAACCTCTGTTGTTTTTACACAACAACAACTTAGAATACAATCAGTTCTAAACTGTATTTTTATGCATGTTGTTGCTAGAAGCATGTCACAAAAACACACTTGTTCTAATTTCTTTTGTTAGCTACAAAAAATAGCACAGTTTGATGGGCCTAAACTGTATTGTTTTGCTAGCAAGGTGAATCCCAAAGAGCTATTAGCTGCAAACTTGGTATATGAGAAAATGGTGAGTTGCGTTTTTAGTGGAATTTGAGGAAATTGGTCAAGTGGAGGACACCTGACGCATCAGTGGCCACAAGTTTCATGGAGTGCTTAATCCAAATGAAACTTCTGGTTCAAATTGCTTTCAATATGTACAGAGGAGGTCAGGAGAAAGGTAGAACAGCAAGTGTCTACAGGCAATTCTAAAACACATGGAGAATCTGTCATGATTTGGGACCACATTTCAGCTGGTGGTGAAGCCAGAAAAGTGCAGTCAAGTTTTATTCCACCACACAATACCATCTAAAATGCTTCTGATTGCCTTAGGCTTCATTTTTCAACTTGAAAATGATCCCAAACACACTGTCAATGAAGTAAAAGTGTACATTATCAGTCATGGACTGGCCTCCCCAGAGCCCTGACCTCAATATTACTGAAGCAGTGTGGGATCATCGTGACAAAGAATGGAACAAAAACCAGCCAACATCCAAAGAAGAGCTTTGAACGTCCTTCAAAAAGCCTGGAGAACTATTCTCAGGAGCTCAGGCTATGCTGAAGAGTAAAGGTGGTCATACCAAATACTGCCTTTCAAGCACATTGTAACTATAAAACTCTGTTTTTGCCTTATAGTCACTATTTTTCATGGATTTTTGCACGTTTCAATAAGTCGTTCCACCCAATTCCCAGTTTTCCTATCAAAATAAACAGAAATGAGGAATGGCTTGAGAATTTTGTACAGTAGTGTAATTGTTAGTGATACATGTATGTGTCTGTGCTAAAAGTGGGCATCACAAACCTAATTTTTGCCACATGCTGAAGAGCTCATATGCCATCATAACTCTCATGTCACCATACCTACAAATAGAACAGCAAAAAGAGATCAAATGTCGAAAATGACATAATTAACACGATGCTTGGAAGAAAGCACACACAATTAAAAAACTCTTACTTATCTAGGACTTTCTTTCTCTTTGCAGGACCTAATGACTCCAGCTGCAAGCTGGGCTGGTTGATGTACAGCACAGTGAGGCTGAAAAAGGAGTTCCACACCTGACAGACAAAGAATTATAAACAAAAGTAAAGAAACGCAACACTGAATGACATTTAAATTGTGCTAGTTAGCTGCTGTGTGGCTTCATGGTGTAGTGAGCACTAGCTGCTCTCCTAACACGCACCTTGAAATCAAAATCTGCATCTGAGAAGTTCTTGTGCAGTGCCGGAGACAGAAACTGTGTTGTCACTACGATGATACTGCAGAAAGCAAACATTACCCTGTCAGCTTACAAAATGAGCTAGGTGCCAAAAATAGATGAAACATTTTGCAACACAAGCATCACCTTCAGAGTAGGATTATCTGAAGAAAGCCTGATCTAATGGTTGGCTGTATTCCCTTACCATCTCTGGGACAAAGACTGCATGACAGAAATGGAAAAAGCAGACTCACTGACTGGTTAGGAGCCGCATAACACTCCAGTCACGGGGGAAGATAGTCAGTTTCATCAGATTGCGAAACACGCAGAAGATCTTCAACAGGAACTCCTGCAGAGGAATATATTAAGAAAGAGTATGCAGTTCTGAAATGTAGTAAATAGGCCACTGCACAAAGCTTTGAGACTCAGAGAGTTTCCCACCTTTAGTTCCTCCTTGCTGTGGAAGTTGTTGAGTAGATGGTGAAAATGGATCTCCGTCATCTGCCGGAGCAGGGACAGAAGACAGGAAACATACTCCCCCTGCATGCAAGAACATCGCAGGCACAGAAAGGTTAATGAAGAAAAAGATGAACTAAATGGAATTTATTTTTACTGTCCATCAAAGATGCTGCTTGCGCGACAGCTTACCGTTATCTCAGCAGTGCACTGGGGGCATCTTTGTCCTCTGGATGTCTCCACAGAGTGAGATTTGCTCATGATGGACAGAAGAGTTTGCAGCAGTACATCCAGTAAGCTCTCCACCATCATCTCCACCTCCTCCTGAACAGAAGACTCCTGAAAACAAAAACCAAAGGAGTAAACTGACGGATGCAGCGCAACTAAAAAACATTAGCATACAATACGGCAGTATGTGTTAAGTATGCACAGAGAACAGGGATCTGTACCATTGAGCTTGTCTTGATTATTGAAAAAATGCTGCCCAGGATCCCAGAACAAATGAGCAGCTCCCTCTGCTGGCGTAGATGCAGGTGGATGTGATGTAAAACCACTGGCAACAATATACTACGAGATTCTGGCAAAGGGGGAAAGAAAAGAAGGAAGCAAACTGAATATAAAACGAAAAACACACTTTACGCACATTAGATTTGCATGGGCTGAAACTGTCAGACCATGCTGTTCTGTCATCTTCAGAGAAAAACATTTTCTTAAAACCTTCACAATTGTCTCACCGGGGAAGAAAAAGAGCCGGCTCTCGACTGTGCGAGCAATAGACTGCAGCTTGACCACATCCATAGACTGGCCAATGTCCACTGTGCTGGGCATGCTCCCTAGGGTGCCCCTGACATATTCAGCTACCTCCTGAACAGTGAACATCTGCAGCAGCTCATCAAAGATATCAGGGAAGCTGTTCAACAGCGCTGCCTTGAGAGGGAAACAGAACACAGAGCTGCAATTAGTAGAATACATAGGGAACAAAAATTCAGTTTCAAAGATGCTACAAATAAACTGAAAGTCATAACACAAGTGAATGAAAAGGCCTTTCTCCATGACATACACACATAAAATGAAAAAACAAATTAAGCAGAAACTCAACGGAATCCAGCAAATGTGTTGATGCACAAAACGGTTTAGTTAATTTTATATTTACTCTCAAATTAAAACATCTAATCTTTCAGATCCAGGGTCAGGTTGTGCAGCATCTGCTGCATTGTGGAACAAACACAAGGGGGCGCTGTCACTTACTGAGGAGGACGAGAGCCCAGGAGCATGAACACAGAGAGGCATGCAGCTGATGAAAGCCCTAGACTGTCCAAAAATCAAGCCAAGGAGGGCTCAACAGTGGCAGTGAAGGATGGAAGCATCAATCAAAAAACACAACAAATAAAAGTCACAGGAATAAAAGAAGTTAACAAACTCAAGCAATGAAATATGAATGCAAACTGAGAGTGAATAAAACTGAAAATTACAAAAAAAAATTATAACAAAAGATAAAAAAGGCTGGTGAGCAGGTGACATAAGGGGGATTTTGAGAGTAGTTTGAAGCGTGAAGCGTCTGACCTGTGTGAACACCAGATTCTCTGAGCTGCGGCTATCCAGACTCAGGACAAAGCGGATCGACTGGAAAAGCTCTTGGATGCTGGCTCGGAACTGCTCCTCCTCCATCCCGCAGGTGGCTCTTGAGTACAGGATACGAGACTGGACGATGAACTTGAACAGATACTCTAACGCCTGAGTTGATTGTTGGGGAGATGTAGATAGGGAGTCAGTTGGTGCTCACTTCATCAGTTTCCAAACAAAGAATGAAACTTGCATGCTGGATGAGTTGAATATTGAAAATCAATACATAAAACAAATGCTTTTTAATCAGGCCCTGTGACAAAGTATCTGTTTAAGAGATTCAATCACAAAGGAAATTCAAAGAGCACATGGAAATGCTGCACTCTGTATGTCATTTTTAATAACTTCCTTTCATTAGCTTTTCTTTCAGAAGGACATCCGCTTCCTGAGGCCTCATACGATGTCACATTATTCCTTATCAGCACATCTGTTTGACCATTTCCTCATGCCATGCTAATTAATCGCTGCAGAATGAGCCAAGGAAGAACCAGAAGCGAATGAGTGCGAGACTTTACCCTCATGGCTTCCTGTATGTGGTCCTGTCGGACGACCTCTGCTGAACGGTCCATGTACCACTTTAGACATCGAACCAGCTCTCTGCAGACAAATTGTCTCAAAGTAAGACACTTTGCGCAAAACCAGAACCTGAGCTTCTTCTTTATTTGTGCTACAGACTAACTTCAAAGAATTTGGTAAATGTGTTTATACTTGTATGCCAAAGCTCCTGCAAAGTGGTTTTGTATGTAGGAGTCCATGACGGGTCTGAAGTGGTAGAAACGGCTGTCCCTGAGCAGGTTAATGATGAAGACCTGAGCACACAAATACATATAAATTGTAAAACACTTCCTCTACCTAAAAGTCACAATAAAAATTTTAATTTGTGAGTACAGCTCCTTTCATTTTCTTACCAAAGACTGGAAAACCAGCGGCCCGTATTTATCAGTGTTGTCATCTAAAAGACAGAAGAGCGTATCCAGGACATCTCGCAAGAACTGCAAAGAGAGGGGAACAAAAAGAGCACGTCTCAAAACAAGCATCGCATTAAAGGCTTTACTGCTGACTAAAATAGAAACAAGGACAAAAGAAAAAAGGATAGCCCCGTCATCACAAACATTTTAAAACCATTTCTGTTTTTTTCCTGACACGCTAATGTGACCGCTCGACAGACCAGCTCAACGCAATTTCTCTAAATACTACAAAAACTTTACGTGTATTTTGGATGCACACAAAGAAATCCTACTCCTTAATCACAACAACACAATATTTAGCAAATAAACAAAATAAAATCATAACAAGATAATAAAACAAATGATCTTCAGATATTGTCAAAAAAACTGAACTCAGTAAAGCTACAGTTACAGAAATAATAACCTTGACAATCTCCTCCCCGCTGATTTGGCGTAGTCGACCGAGGATGTCCAACACCCTGTCTGGGTGGGCCTTCCAGTTAAGAAGAGCCAGAAGGTCCACTGAAAGAAAGAAATCCAAATAAGCTGACCAGGAAGACACAGCATGGAAGAGCAGCATGTATAAGGTGGTAGATTACCATTTTGTGTTAGTTTGGTGGAGCAGAGTATCGTAGAGACCCAGAAGGTTTCTTTGGGGCTTCTCTGGAAGGGCAGGTTAGCAGGTAGGTTGGGGCAGCTGTTAAAGTCCTCCTTACAGCAGGGCAGGCTCAGATAAAGGCCCTGGTTGCTGAAGGTGGCGTTTTCATCACACTAGAGGATTGAAATGGAACAGTAAGAGCTGGACACACACATGTGGACAATTAATATTTAATGAAAGAATACTGCAGCAAAAAGAGCTGCAGTTCTAGTCAATAACAGGGTGGCTGTAGCTGTGGCTTTTGGCAGCTGTTGCTCAGAAGGTCGAGCGGGTTTTACACTAAACATAAGGTACCCAGCTCCTCCAACTTCCATGTCCTTGTGTCCTTGGGCAAGGTACCAAACCCCCCAAACTGCCCCAGATTTATCCATCAGAATACGTGCATGTTAAGAGAAGCCCTGCGTGTATAGTATAAAAGCTCTATGTGAATGTGCCTTGTATATGTAGCGTATTTACCAAAATATCAGTCAAAAATGGTAAATGGGAAAATGAATTTGGCTCTTCTCTCTGGGAGCAGTAAAAAAAAAACCAGCCAAGTGCCACACTAGACCTCGGTGTTTCGCTCAGTTATTTATATAATTATGTTTTAATGTGCTAAGTACACATGCATGATCACATATGATCACAAAAACTGACGACATGTCAGGCAGCTAACAAGGATGAGATATTGCATAAAGGCAGGACTTTCACTCGTGTATGAGTCACCTTCTACAGCTGCTGCAGAGCACCACATGTCTGCAGCATCTTACCTTGTACACATACAGCTCATGACTCTCATCTGAGAGTGTGGTCCCATCCTCTCTCATCAGAGGAGTGAAGGCAAAACCAAACAGTTTTTTCTCCCCTTTGTCTTTAGCTGAAAGGAAACACATCACAGTATCCTGAATCATATACTTAACTATGCTGCATAAACCTTGCATACTGTGAGCAATCATCCGAATAAACGTGTGTACTGGGGGTGCCACTGGGTTGCATTACTGACTCACTGGAGCAGTGTCTGAATTCAAATCGTAGGTGGGAGCCTCTGAAACGGTCTATAGGAATGGGCAGCTTGACCATCTCACTCCAGCGAGGACTGTTGTTGTGATACAGGACAAACGAGCGATATTCAGAGGTGTTAGGCTCCCCACTGCCTAAACTGATGCAATCCTGCAAAAACAGCAGACTTGCTGTAGTTCATATACTGACGATATGGCACGTATTAACTCATGTGCACATGCGTCATACTTTGAGTGTGTCGCCGTCGGCGTAGAGCACATAGAGCGTGACTTCGATGTTCTTCTGGACACTTTTGCCGCCCCTCTCAAACTCCCCCCGCTCCAGGGTCAGATACAGGTCGTTGCGTGTGTCACCTAGGAAAATTAAACAGCCCGAATTTTACTTAGAGGGGAAATGATTTCACAGATTTGTCAGAGAGAACGCTGCTGTTCGTGAGAGAGAGAAAAATGATGAAGCCTTTTGTGGCTCCAGAGGGACTTTTGAAAATGTGACTGCCTCAAGTAAGATCACTTTGAGGTCAGCTGAGTATGAAAAAATAATCTGGAAGTTTGGAGTTGGAAAACAATTAATCTGCATTAGGAAGGCAAAGACATCTCTGAAATTCCCCAACTACGACAACAACCCTGTCTCCAGCCATGTTCATGCGAGCCTCTGCTCCACAGAGGAAGTGTGAGCAGTCAACATAAATTAAGCCTTCATGTGGACTTGAATGTGCACTGTATGTCACATTCTCCTCAATGCAAAGTGACCCCACTGAGTTGCAATAAACCAGCTCATGACTGCCTCAGCACCTTTTGTTCGGTCAGAGTTTAATGAAAGAAATATCAGTAGCAACAGTGCATGCAGATATTGCAGTTATTTATAAAATCAGATTATAGTTATTTATATCAAGTCATTTCCTTGGGGACAGATGACTCACAAGGAGTGATATTGGGAGGTATTTCAGGCTAACTGGAAATAAGCTGGAGAGGGGAGGAGAGGACAGGATTATGCATTCTCAGTAGACACAAAGCACTGCAATGTCAGCTGATGAAATATTCCGAAATAAACACACTTCTCCCTTTTCTCTTTCTTTGAGTTATCTTTAAAGACCTCTGCTCTTTAAAATCTGCTCTGCACCTGACCTACATGCTGATCTCGCGCAGAGAGAGCAAAGAACGTAGAGTCTGCGAAACACCAGGAGTGGAAAAAGTACTTTGCAGTGGCAACAACATAGCGTAACGCCATTTCAAATAAAAGTTTTACTTACTTATTATGTAAGTTCAAGTACTTAGAGAACACAAGCTGAATGTACTTGGTATAAAAGGGAAAGTCTTTTTCCTGCAAAAAATTGTTTTTGTGTGTCACGCGTATAGACTCACTGGCCACTTCATTAGGTATACCTTACCAGCACTGTACATTACCCATTTTTACCTTTAGAAGAGTCTGAATTCTCAATGGCCAGGAAACGTTCTTCAGAGAAAACATTCTTCAGAGATTTTGGTCCATATTGACATGACAGCATCACACAGTTGCTGCAGATTTGTCAGCTGCACAATGATGTAAATCTTGCATTTAAGCACACTTCAAAGGGGCTTTATTAGACTGAGATCTGGTGACTTTGGATGCCATTGAAGTACAGTCAACTCATTGTCATGCTTGGAAAAACAGTTTATGATGATTGATGTTTTGTAAAATGGTGCTTCATCCTGCTGGAAGCAGTCAACAGAAGATAGTATACACAGTGGTGATAAATGGATGGACATGGTCAGCAACAATACACAGGCAGGTGGCGTTTAAATGATGTTCAGCTGGTGCTAATGGCCCAGAGTGTGCCAGGAAAATATCCCCCACGCCATTATGTCACTACCACCACCATCAGCTTCAACTGTTGATACAGAACAGCACGGATCCGTGCCTTCATGTTGTTTTGGCCAAATTATAAGAAATTGACTCTCATTAAAACAAACAACATTTTTTGTGATCTTCAATTGCTTGTTTTTGGTGTGCTTGTGTGAATTGTTGCCTCAGTTTACTGTTCTCAGCTGACAGGAGTGGCATGTGTGGTCTTCTGCTACTGTAGCCCATCTGCTTCAAGTTTCATTATGTTGTGGGTTCAAAGATGATCTTCTGGATACCTTGGTTGTAGCATGTGCTAATTTGAGTTACAGGTGCTCTCCTGTAAGTTCAAACCAGCCTGGCATCAACAAGTCTGAAGAAGAATAAGGTTATCCTCATTCTCTGTAAAAAGTGGGCATGGCTTTGTGGGAAAACCTCCGTAGACTGGCAGTTTCTGAAATACTCAAAAACAACCATGCCATCTTCACCTAAATCACATTTCTCACTCATTCTGATACGGAGTTTTTCAGCAGATCATTATGACCATGTCTGTACACTGGGTTGTCGTTACATGATTGGCTGATTAGATATTTCCGTTAACATGAAGCAGAACAGATGTACCCAACAAAGTGCCCGTGGAGTATATAACATTAGATTTGTAATCCGCTGGTTTTAACTATTTTATACAGAGAGCTTCAAACTCTCTAAGCAGGGAGGGCTACAGTAGAATCGTCTCTAAACAAAGATTACTTAAAGACTTCTGAAATGTGATGCAAGCTCACTGATTTCATACACTTTGTACAAGCGCTATGCTTTATAAATTGTACCATATTCTAAAAGTAAAGTCCTGATAAATAGTACAGTCATTCTTCTGTCAGCTAAACCACCTACAGACATCAGCAGGAAAAAGTACAATGACATGTGGGGGTACCAAGCAGTATCAAATGAAAATGTTCTACCGTAGTGCAAGTACCATAGTGGAGTACTGGAGTAAATGTACTTACTGTGTTATTTTCCACTAGTGCAATATGCTACTCACATCTACATGTTTTCCAGTCTCTATCCAGATTGGAATAGCTATAATAACATGCCTGTAAACCGAGCAACATGACCATTCACATATATTGGCATTCATTTGCCGGTGTACACACAAAGCAAAGGGTTGGTTTTTGGGTTAATAGTAAGACTGGAGAGTTCTTTGCTTGGACCAGTAATGAGGTGGAACTGTTCCTGTATATTTGGAAAACAAAGATAATCAATTGCCAGAGAAGGACAAGACAAGAATTACCCATAAAGGATTAAACAACTGAAGGTGTGTGAGCCAAGCTAAAACCTTTTGGATTAATTTATGTGACTTATAACATCCAATCAGGAGGCGAATGTCAAGTTTTCTTTGCTACCTGCTCAGATGATTTTCGCTTTTTGATGCTCTAGTGGATGCCAGGCATTAAAACAGTAAAGGTTGCATGTAGTTAGATGTTTTAACAGTTTAAAGCTGAGGCTGTACACTGAACTTCTCTTTGTCCACTATAGCCCTCTACTTTTTGCCTCCTTACCTGGCAAGATGACATCTGGGAAACCCAGTTTGCGTGTAAGTGCCAAAGCCCTGTTGAACACAGCCTGGTTCTCCCGTCTGATTTGCTCCAGCTCACCTCGCAGCAGCTGCAGGGAAATGATGAGGCCTGGAGGCAGGGGCAAAGGGATGGTGGGCATAAATGATCGTGTGTAAATTGGGAAAAGGGCAAATGAAGAGGTATGAGGTCGTGGGTGGAAATCAGAATCGAATAAAAGACAGCACAGGGACAAAGAAGAAGAGAGATGTAAGAAGGGAGGGACAGAGGGGTATTTAAAGGACATTAGTCAGAATGTGCGGGAGGAGAAGACAGACAGAAGAGTGAATGGAGAGACGTGATCAGAGCCAGAACATAAGGAGGGAGGGAAAAATTGGGTTCTGGAATTACACAAAGAATCGAGGGAAAATATGGGTTTTGCACAAATCCGGGGACGTATTGTTGTGAGGCTTGAGTCTTAAATAACCTATGAGATACTCATAGGGAGAGATGTAACAGTGAATTATGAAAGATCAACCCTTACAGTCTCTCCACTTTTCAATATTTCACAAAGCAAGACGGTTTAACGAGACTCGAGGCGATCTTTTGAAAGCAGAAAACAAATTGGCTGAGTTGCATGTGCTGCATGTGTTGCATGCAGTTGAATATACAGGTCTTTTGTTTTCATTAAGAAGTTTATAGTTAAACAGACCCATTTTTAAGTACAGTTGTAAAAAAGTTACAGATAAAATTGTCCAAACCCCCCCCCCATAAAACTAAGTTTAAATAAAACTGGGACACCAGAGCCCATTTAGAACAGACCGAGGAGTCCTGTGAGCTGAATCACAGGACAGTTTTCCACTGCCCACTAAATTGTGGACAACTCTGGGTGTCTGTTTTAAGAGGAATGGGTATTAGCAAGCTTGTTATCAGTGCACAATTAGATAGCCAGAATATGTGGAGGTATATTTGTGCACACTGGAAGGCTATAGACAGCATGCCATTCAGTTGTTATCGTTAAGGAAAAGCCTTCTTGATTCAGCAATACAATGCCAACATAGATTCTTCTCCACAATGAAAGATTCCCAGCGCTAAACTGGCCTCCTTGTAGCAGTTGACCTGTCAACTACTGAAAATATTTAAAATATCACAAATCAGAAATACAACAAATGAAGTCCCTGAAAAGCTGAAATATAATATCAACAGTCTGCTTTCAAAACACCAGCAATTTGTCTTGTCAGTTCCCAAACACTTACAGAGTTTTGTTGAAAAAAAGAAGTGATGCAACGTGGTGGTAAACATGCCCCTGTCCCAGCTTCAGAAATGTGTTGTTGGCTTCGAGATGAGCTTAATGTTCTTTTTTTTTCTTTTTTTTAAAAAATGTGTGCTGTTTGTTTACAATTTTGAATTAAATATGGGAAGTTTTGTTATTGTTTACATCTAACTAGCTTTTTTTGGAAACAAGGCTATATTTGTATTTTTAATTTAAAGAAGAAAAGAAAAGAAAAGAAAAGAAAAGAAAAGAAAAGAAAAGCAGAGAAGGAAATTTAATGGGAGATCAGCAGAAACAGCATATTTACCATAGTTGGTGCTGGGGGCTGAATACTTGGTGTTAGACTTGCGGATGATGTTCTCATGTACCTGGTACCATTCGTTCTCATTGTTACATCTGGAGAGAAAGACAGTTGGGAACGGCTGTTAACAACACACCCATCAGAGGGTCCAGATGGATGGTTCAGGACTGTGTGTATGGGGACTGCACGAGCAGCATGAGTCCCAGAGCCGATTTCCTCCTGGAGAAAAGGTAGCAGCAGGGGGAGGTGCTATCAAGCAGCACATTAGCCGAAATGCACAGCGCACTAAGCAAACCTGACAGTCAGCTCTCTACCAGCCTTTTTCATTACTGTGGGCCCAAAGGCCCCTGGGAAAGGCATGGGGAAATGCACATACTGGAGCGATATAAGAGCCGACAGTTTGGAGGCAGCTCAGCACTGAATCACTGCTTCCTTTTTAAAGGGAAGGGATCTTTGCGTCCACCGAGAAAGCCAATAAAAACGGCGGTTTTCTATTCGAGAAATCTTTATTTCACACTGAGCTGCTGTATGGTACTCCACAAGAAAAACAGAACGTAACTGGATGGCAAAGTGTAAAGACGATCACTGACCGGGAGCGAGCTCAGAGAAGGACAGTGCAGATACGAGGAGACACTCTAACTGTTGACTGACAAGAAAATATGCTGAGCGTGGCGTTATTTTTGCTTTGTCCTCTATCTTTGCTCAATTATCTATGTGTCATCTCTCTCGGCCTCTTCCCCTCTCCTTCTCTGTGTCTCCTTCCTTCGCTGGGCTGGCTGGTGTACAGGAGTGTCTTTCTGTGGCAAAGCCTAACAGAAGCAGCCAGATTCACAACATGCCAAGTGCCCTATCTCAGGCCCAGGGTGAGAAGCTATTGATTTTCCAGAGGACGCTTCATTATCATTCTGGTCAAAAACACACCAAGCATCAGCAGTGTAACACTAGGTTGTCATGCTCAACATTTCGAGAACATTTACAGATTCCTGCTGCTCCTCACAGACTCGTTAACCCTATATTCACAAAAGCAAGAAGTCTTACAGCAATGAAAAGGCTAAGCAGAAGGAGAAGAAAAAGAAGAATCGCTTCAGTGGTATATTTACGTATAAACTTTGAGCACAAAGTCCTTCTCCTCTTTGAGGTCGGTGATGGTGTGGAAAACATCACTCATGGCAAGTACAGCGCAGCCATAAGGTCGCCTATACTGCACATGCGGCGGGCCTTTCTTTGAGTCATTCAGCAGCATTCGGCCTGTAAAACAAACAGAGAAATAATTTGCTAAGAAGAACCACTAAAAAGTTATAACCATGAGTAAGACGTCATCATACACTTGTTATTTACCCGTTCTTATGACATGTGCAACAATGTACAGGTCTCTCTTCAAGTCTTTGCTGCTTAGGTCCTACAGAGAGGCAGGAAAACAAATGTTAACAGATTCAAGAAGGAACAAAACAGTTTTAAAAAAAAGTACAAATATCTTACCGTGAAGAGAGCACACAGGCGATCAACCTTCTCTGGATTCTTTGGTCCTCCATTTTTGTTCAGTTTCACCATGAACTTTTCGCTGCAAACGAAGCCAAATCACAGTTTCAGAGTGTCTGACAACCACAGAATGCCTCAATCTGCTGGGCAGAGACTGTGTGTAGATGTGTATGTATGTTTGTGCTCTTGAACAGATACAGTTTGTACTTTACTGTAAGCCCATTCAAGGCTGTTATGTGCGCGCTGAGGCTCCTCGGTGTACCTGATCTGTTTGGCCTCGCGACTGTCGTACAGAGAAAAGAAGACGTCTGCATCCTCGCTGATGCTGTTGTAAGTGAAGCTCTTCAGGTTGATGAAGAGGTGGTGCGACACAGGGACACGGCAACCGTCACCATGGCGCTGTCTTATGCTATCACCCTGAGAACGAAAAAGAAAGTGACCGCTCACAAGACCACACTGCAAGCGAGGCCAAATACCTGCCACTCTGTATATAGATATGTTTATTAAACAGATCAATGGAAGTATTGAAACTGTTGAAAAATTCATAAATAAGCTTTACAGTGTTGTAACTAGAGTCTATTTATAGTAGAGTCAGTAGAGATGAAGGATTTCATCCCAATTAGGATATGAAAAGATGAACAGAGTGATGGAAAATTGGTGGCTTTGCTATAAGGGAGGGTGCAATATCCTGTGTTTACATAATGTATAAGTTTAACAATGAAAAGAGGCATATGTGAATGCACAAAATCCACAAAGTTTAGAAGACCTCTGAAACTCACATATTTACTTGATAAGCTAAAGTGCGCTTACAAGAAGACACTGTGCTTTTACTGTGCTAACAGCAGTTTATGCTTATGTAAATCTTTATAGCTATCGCACTAGTTTCGCTCTTCTCGGGCCCAAAGCCAGACAGACTTTACAACGCATCCCCAAACAAAATGCAACATGTCTTTAAAATAGTGTTCCCACACGAGAGAAAGCTATGATATGGCCTACAGCACCATTTGTGCATGCAATGGGACATATGTGATTCCAGTGGGAACCAGTCCTCACGCCCTGGCAGTGTTGGTGTCAGTTGGTGTCAGGTTCTCACCAGTATTATAGGCACCGAACACCAAAGAGTCTAAATGTGATAGCCTTAGTGCCAGAGCAGTGGCCTGACTTCAGGACGCTCATTTGCGACAGAGTGTTTGGAAAAGAAATGAAAAATGAGATTTGCTGATGAAAAATGAGCTGTGACGTGTTCGTGATCACCACTGAAATGGCCGTACCTGGTTTGTGCTTTGCTGACCACAATGTCTGCTGGATACATGCTAAAAAAGTTCAGAGGAAAAGATGTCAGATCAGTGAGTCCATTGTTGTTTTTTCATCCCACACAGCTTTGAACTTATTTACCTTACAGGAGCTTCAGACAAACACCACCTGAGCGCTGCCCTGGTTGATGCTTCAAATCTGACAAAATTTCACCTACGTACATTGCCGAGTGGCTACGCTAGTGTTCCTGTAGCGCTAAAAGAAGCCCACATGAGGCAAAACGTGAGCATGTGGGAGAGAAGAGGACAAAGCCAGTATCGCCCACACACCCCCCCTTCTCTGCTCAGCAGCCTAAAAGAACTCCTCTACTCCCATCCTTCAGGAGGTGCCAAGGTCTTGTGCCCTGCCAAAGACAAGCTCACTTTCATCGACAGAGTCAGGAGGCTTTCTGGCAAGGAAGACCTGCGCTGTTGTTTCTGGACAGAGCATTTAGTGCACAAACATTCAGCGTGCAAAGCTGAGAAACATGGCAAGGGGATAATGGGAGGCTGCAGGGCAGTTGGAGAGAGTTTTCATCAGCATATGGTGCTTCAGCCACTGAAAAGAAAGGATCTCCCTCCCAGATAGCAGTCTCCAGCAGCATTACATTAGATTTCATAACATCTGTGCTGTAATCACACATTTCTAAAATTGGATCTGCTTCAGCAAGTCTCCTCTGTGTGTATAGATTTGGAAGTCCCACATCACTACAACTAAAGCACATTTGAGACATGACTTATTCATGGAAATGTGTCTCTGGTCAGGTTCTTGGCTTAAAGCAAGCAAGACTTAAATCTGCAATTTATTTTTAAAAAATAACAATTAAATATTCATTTGCATGTACTGTACTTTTCCCACAGCCTCACCTGGGCCTATCACTTTGCATTATGTATGCATTACTAGTTAGATTACAGCATTACAGTCACGTGCATGTAAGAAAAGGGACACATTCAATATGGCTGTAAGATAAGCATAAAGAAGAAGTCACATGACGCAGCTCCAACAACTGAATCGTGCAGTCTCTGGTGAGTCACCTTGCTATGGATGATTTGATAATCGGTACATTCACACATCACTACAATAACACAATCCTATCCTATATGGAAAAACAGCGTGTGCAATGGCAAAAAAAAAAAAGCGCTCGGTAGGTAAAAAAGGATAGAGTGCAAGACAGTGAGTCATGCCTACATATATAGTTTATCCATGCTGCAGGGACACATTTAATTGCATTTTATCATCCAAAGAATACAAATGCACTGCACTGACTTATTCTGTTTAATAATTAAAGGGATGTGTTTGTACAGCGTGAATTGGTTCAACAATATTTCCAGCCAACATACCAGTTTGTATAGCTCTGACACGCTGATCTGATCCGGATCCACCATTTCAAACTCTTTTCTGGGAACAAGGTCTAAGCCAAGGTGTCTGATGGGAGAGGGATTTGGTGTGAGTAAAGAAAAACAGAGGGGGAAAAGACATTAGAGGTTTTAGCTCAAA
Organism: Pundamilia nyererei; assembly: GCF_000239375.1. Lineage (NCBI taxonomy): Eukaryota > Metazoa > Chordata > Actinopteri > Cichliformes > Cichlidae > Pundamilia > Pundamilia nyererei. Next base: position 1,687,075 of record NW_005187501.1, read on the forward strand.
TGAAACAAAGGTGTCATATCACCATAATAAAATCTGCAAACATTCCTTAATAACAGTGGTTCTGAGTGCACACCACTTACTCCACAATTTTCATCAAGTTGAAATTTACCTGAAACTTAGCATAATAATAGTCACTATAAATCCATATAAAGCTCACGAATAAATCCAAACAAAACATACTCGGGAACATTAAATAGCAATTGCTAAGATTGCTAAGCAATTGCCTGATTTGTTACAGATTTAGCAGCTAATTTTCCTCACGTGAATCTTGGTTAGCTGACATAAATATATACAGTACGGAGCAGAAATACACAAGAAAAACACCTGCCCTTAACCATTTTAACCCAAATAAACCATATACTGTGTACAGGTTGGTGTATCACCCACACAGAATAAAAAAAAGTTACTTTTTTTAAGGCTACAGCACCACATCCAGCAGACAATATTAGATCATTTTATTCCAGCAGTTCAGTAAGACATTTCTGTCATCCCTGGAAACCCGTAGTAGAACGAGGATTTATGGGTTTGAATGGTACTTAACCACTCAACATGAGTTTGCATTATAGTAACCCACTAAAGGGGTTAAGAACAGTACTGGAATAATTGTGCTCTGTTGCCAGGTACAGTTGTCTCATGTGGTTGCATCTCATACTGTAACTCTTGACTTAAGCAAAACTGTGCAGCCTTAACTCGTGAAGCACTCTGCGCGGACCATGAAATTAGATCACTGCAGCTCTCAGATCAGCATGCACCACACCGTACTGACCTCAACTCGCATGATAAACGACTCCATACTTTAAGAGTTTGTATATTTGATTCCAAGCACGATATGCACAAATATTGACCAAGTAAAGTTGTTTAAAGTGAATTTTATGGCCAAAAATCTCTAAATCTGTTTTTAAACTGACAGATTTTCCCTCCACCTAGAGCTCTTCCTTGGCTGAACTGAAACCCTCGCATCATTATTTCTGTTATGGATGCCTGTCACAGCTCAGTTGGAAGGGGTTTGAAACTGGCAACAGTAAGAATATGGCTTTACAGTTCCTCCGGGGGGATTTGCATTGACTTTAAGCTGCTTCAGATTCACTCATCTGCTAAATGACCATAAAATTACATCACAGCAATGCTCTTACACACCCACTCATCCACTGTGGCAGATCTCTCCAGTGTCATTTTTATTTATTTTTTTATTCTTTGGTGGCCAGTACGGTAGTTTGAAACAAATGTTTGCTTTATAGCATGACTTCGCTTAACCCACTCTCTTAATCTCAGTGCACTCAGTGCGAGTGTTACTCACTCATTGCCCCAGTCAAGCCGTACGGTGATGTGGCGCTTGATCTCGCGAGTCTGGTCTTGGGCGAGGTGACCCTGGATCAGCTGCCGACGAAGGTCAATGAGCTCATTCATCACATGGCGCAGTTTATGGAATAGATCTACCTTGTGTTTCTGTATTTAAAGAAGGCAAAAAAGTTAGGTTTGGGATATACAAATTCACCAAAAACAACAAGAGATTAAAAACTCTCTCTCCATGGGTCTGAAATAAGAATTCAGTGATTTCATTTTACATTCAGGCCAAACAGGAGATCAAGACAAAATCATGCTTTGAATCCAGGCCTCTGCCAGCCCGTGCAGGCTGCAGAACAATATGTGTTGCAACTGAGTTTCAAGCCCACTGGTTTTGTTAATGAAACGGGAAAAAAAATACAGTTCCCTCACAAATCTGCTTTGACCTCATCACAGTAATGAATTTCATCACCATCTCTCACGGACCAAGAACAACAGTTTTAATTCAGGCATTCTCTGTTCTCCCTAATGGTATGACAAGCCCACATAACCACCCAGGTTTGTTTACATAAACGCAAAGATTAAACACCACTACGATGCCAATATAAATTTAATGAGGATAAACACTACATGCTTTCAAAGGCTGGTAGCAGCTGAAAACAAAGATTTTTGTCAGGGTTGATGAGCCCTTTCAGACTGCTATTTACGTGCATTATAATGGATACACAGCTATGCTTAGGCCATTGCTCCCGGAAGTAATACCATGAATTCTAATTGGCAACAATAAGGTGAAATGTATCAACATCTAGCCAATGCCGCATCCTACAGGGGGGTGAGCACCAAAACCAGCACTGTTAAATCAGGGCTTCATATTAGTCGAGCTTCAGAGGAAGTTACATCACCACTCCAATGCCGGAGGCTGCTTAGTTGCTCAGAGCATGAGCAGTCCTCAGTGAGAGGTTATGTAAAAACTCGTTGCCTGTTCTGCAACATAGCCGCTCAGCTCCCGAACTCAAAACCCTACCAACCACTTCTGCCTGCCCCCTCGACACTTAGCAGGATTAAGGATGCTTTAGGTTTCCAGTAATCACTTTTTGCCCGGCAAAGTAAAGGCTGAGTGAAGGTGGTGGATCTTAAGAAAGGCAGGCCAAGATCAATAAATGGCAGAATGACACAGCATGAAATTGCATACGACAGGTCTGTAGGCCATTATCTGTGTCCAACCACCATGTCTGTTCTACATAGATAGTACATGAAAATACAGGGTGACAGTCAGAACGACATGGAGTGGAGAAATATCTTAAGGAGATGTCGCAGGACTATATTTCTAGTGAATCACTACTTCTGCCGGCAAAACCTTATTTTACCAGGTGTTGAATTGTGAGCAGGAAAGAAAACATGATTCCATCAAACCACTTAGGGGAATGCAAATGAAGCAACGGTGGATGCATTTTCTTTGCGAAAGTTGTTTTGTCAAATCCCTTGGAAATCTTAGTAATCTCAGGTCCACACGCACATTTATTGCTTGGTGGTTTGTTTTGATATAAGCAAGATGTACTGTAATATACCGCTACTGACCACATAGAGCTGCTTCCACAAAACGCCCCATTCCTGCAGTGTGGAGGTGGTCTCTGTGATAATAGGGTCCTCGAGGGGTACCACCGTCTCGCACAGCCTACAGCGAAAAAACATGAATTTCAAATCAATCCCTGAAGCATCAATACAACTGGTACAAAAACATATTCATACTACACAATATGAAGACTCGTCTTATTGCAGCATTTGCCTCTTTATTTTAGAAAAGCTGCATAATGAAAATGTTGTATTTAGCATGAAACTGTGTTTTCAACATGTAGTTTTCTTTTTCAGCTGTTCTTTTGTAGGTTTGCTGCTGTGCTTGGGATCATTGTCCTGCTGCATGAGCCCTAGACTCTAAAATACTTTGGTATACAGAGGAGTTCGTGGTCAACTCAACGACTGCAACATACTCAGATTTTGTGGCAAATCCGGTGCGTAATGGCCAAACATCTCCACTTTGGTCTCGTCTGTCCAAATGACATTCTTCCAGAAGTCTTGTGGTTTGCTAAGATGCAGCTTTGCAAACATAAGCCGTGCTGCCATGTCCTTTTTAGAGAGAAGAGACTTTCTCCTGGAAACCCTTCTAAGCAAGCCATACTTAAATATGGTCTGACACTAGGGTGAATTTGCTTGGACTTTCACTCCTGAGACAATGAGCAGCTTTCATGAATGCTTTCTTATTCCTCACTGTACCATGATGGACTCTGTATTGCTTGGAAATGGCCTTATAACCCTGCCCACACTGATGAGTAGCAACGGTTACTTCTTTAAGATCATTGCTGATACCTTTCCTCCTTGGCACTGTGTTAATACACACCTGAATGCCCCAAACCATAAAACTGCAAAAACGTCTGCTTTTACACATTTGCTGATGATTAGTGAATAAAGTGCATTTGAGTAGCTGCACCTAGCTGCTACTTAACCTAGCAGTAAGGGAGTACTTAGTTTTGACATGCGCTTTATGGATTTTGACTCAATTTTTTGTTGGAATAAATAATAACACAATATAAGATGTCATGTTTTTCTAGCTCATCTCAGGTTATATTTATTGTAAGACCCGCCAAGGACCACGTGATTTTTATTATGTTCTGATATGTAAAATCTTAGAGCTGAAAGAGGGTTCACTTTGTTTTACCATGACTGTACATATGATAAATGATTAATAGAGAACAATAAAAAGAAATGCCTCTCTTTTAATAAATTCTTTGGTGTTATCTAAAACATATTCTGAAGTAGGTCACATCAAAGAACATACACTATTTCTATTGTACACTATCAGATTTAAATTATAATATCAGTATGAATACTGGAGATCCTGGTGTTGGTATCACACTGAAACTTAATTTAATGGTATTTCCCACTCCCAGCTGTCTCCAGATTAGCTTAGAAATGGGTGAAGTCACAATTACACATCAATATAACTGTTTCAATGAGGAATTATGTAATTATTCTCTGAATGCAGTTAGGAAACAGGGTGGAGCTAGCCAATAAAAACCATAACACTCATCCTTCTTGTGTGACCACATTCATGGGGAAATATTAAAGCAAAGGTTAGATGCTTGTGAAGCTCTGGCTTCCAACTTTTATACTGTATAACATTTTAGAACAACGCAGGCATCTCCATTCGTTGCACAGTGAGTGGGGGTGATTGACTGTGGTGGGGATGCTTTGGGAGAACTACACAGATGCAGTAGGTGTGTCAGCTCATTAACTCCATGAGACAGCAAAGCAGATTTCCCAAACTGCAGCTCCTGGAGCGAGGAAGTATAATAATGTCAATTTTGAAGCCTGTACTTTTAATTGTTTCGGTGAAAATGAGAGTTTTCCTGCTATGTGGTAACTCAAATGGAGGATGATGATATAAGAGCAAACTCCTGATTCACACTGAGCTACAGACACAGAGCTCTTCTGCCTGTTTTTCTCTGTTCCGTTCTGGCCCCGCAAACCCATGGCCGACTATTGTTACCAGATGCATGTAGAGGACTGCAGTGTGTGTGTGTGTGTGTGTGTGTGTGTGTGTGTGTGTGTGTGTGTGTGTGTGCGTGTGTGTGTGTGTGTGTGTGCATGTCAGCAGCTGTCAGGTGGTAATTCTCCAGACGATGGCATTGTCACTAATCAGTGGTGAAGCAAAATTAGATGGCAAAGGAGGGAGGGATCTGCATCCACTGACATTGATCAGTTGATTAATCAGTATCACACTGGCTGTGTAATGAGAGAAAGAAAGCTCCATCAACTCTATCAGCGCCAATAGATCTGACCAGTAAAAACAAACATATCACCCTCTTGTCATCCAGCAGTATGTCTCAATAAAGGCCTGATTTTGATGGTGATGGATCACTGCTGCTGAAGTTGTACATAACATCATTGGCAGTGTATTTCGAGCAGCACACGCCCTTCTAAATGAAATTCTCAGTACTGCAAAGGATTTTACTTTAACTGTGTCAACTTAAACATAAAAAGGTCATTTACACATGATGACATGTTTCTTTTATGCAAAAGGTGTTCCTTCACCCTAATTTTAGTGAAGCTTTTGGGATTGACGCTGGCAGAAGGGCTTGCCAATATAAATATGTCAGTCTCTGACACGCTATGCATACCTTTAGAAATGCTCCAAATTAGGCTGAATGAGAGTAAAAAGCACCATAATTATCATAGTGATAGTTTCCAAAACAATACACTTTATCTCTTACTGATGGAGAAAACTCTATAAATCCAATTATGCCACAAAACAGTCCAAAAAACATAATTAGTTTTATTTACTAGCAGATCAACTCCGTTAAGCCACCCGCTGTTAATAAAAAGACTAAATTGGACTATCAATTGGACTCTTACAGTGAAAATTGTGCAGGGATTCAAGATCACGTGCAAAGACAAGCAAACAGCAAAGGGAAGAAATAGTTATGCTTTTATAGTTTGATATGTATGCATCCTAATTACAAAGTAGGGAACTTTTTTGCAACTGCAGCTGTTGCTAACAATATAGCTGTGGTCTGGGTATCTTAAAATGGTTTACAGCATTCGTGTCTTGAGGGGCTCGAGGGCCTCGAGGGCCTGTGCTATTACAAGATGTATAATTTAGCTCCGCTAATCTTGCTTAACAGGACTGTTTGGGTGTGATTTGATCACATTTATTTAACAGCTCAGGGAAAATATGCAAAACACTGCACTACTATTGATGTACACTCAGTGAAATGTTGCTAAACTTTGATTTGGGAAATATGTGGCATTGCTTTATTTCTAACCTCTGCTGGCTGTGAAAAAAAATGCATAAAAAGTACTTAAGACAACCACATCAGTTCTACTTTTGTCACAAACATGTCTGCTTTTCTAAAAGAGTTGATCAGGAAAATACGCTCACTTGTGTTATGCCTGTATTAACTCCTTGTTAAGCCAATGGTATCAACATAATGCATTTAGACATATAGACATGGTCAAGATGAAGAATGGGCAAAAGGGGATTTAAGTGGCTTTCCATGTGACATGGCTGTTGGTGCTAGACAGGCCGCTCTGAGTATTCCAGAAAGTGCTGATCTACTGCAACTTTCCCAAACACCCATCTCTGAGGTTTACAGAGAATGATCTGAAAAAGATCAAATATGGCAGTTTTCTGGGAGAAAATGCCTGGTGGATGCCAGAGGTCAGAGGCGAATGGCCAGACTGCTTGGAGCTGATAGGAAGGCAACAGTAACTCACATAATCACTTGTGTTACAACCAAAGCAGAAGAGCATCTCTCGAATGCACAACACATCACACGTTGAAGCAAATAGGTTACAGCAGAAGAAGAACACCACATCGGGTGCCACTCCTGTCAGCTAGGAACAGGAAACTGAAGCTGCAATTTGCACAGGCGCACCAAAATTGGACATCATTGGAAAACTGTTGCCTGGTCTGTTGAATTATTTCTGCTGTGATGTTCAGATCACCTAAATATGTGAAAGCATGTTGTACCTTGTATCAACAACTCAGGTTGTTGTTGGGGGCGTTATGGTCATGGGTATATTCTCTTGGTACACCTCAGTACCAAGCTGAGTAACGTTTAAATGTCACATAACACCTGAGATACTTTGTTACCTTTTTGCCTTCCACACCCATAGTGCAGCCATCTTCTGATGGCTGATCCAGCAGGATAACGTGTCATGTCAAGTTCAAATAATCTACAACCATTTTCTTAAACTGAGATTGAGTTCACTGTACTCAAATGACCTCCACAGTCACCAAACCTCAATCAAGCAGAGAGGTGGTGAAACAGGAGATGCACATCATGGGTGTGCAGCTGAAAAATCTCCATTAAGTGCGTGACGCTATCATGTCAACATGGATCAAAATCTCAGAGAAATGTCTCCAGCTGAGATATTTACGGCCTTTACATAAAGTAAAGTTATGTTTCTGATATCAGTTAAAATGCTTCATTCTGTTTCATTTGCAAGGGAAAGTCGTCCTGATGAGTTCCTATTTTGGGACAAGAATGCTATCAGCTAGAGTGGACACCCTGTGGTGCAGTTTGAAAATCAGATTTGAGACTGACATTCTGTGCTCTACTTAGGATGCTGCACATGCTTGAATAAAAACACTCAATCATACAGCTTACCCTCTGTTTGTCACTGTAGATTTCTTCAAGTGGACATAGCTGACTGGGAAAATACCCTGTGGATGGAGGACAAAGCAACGATGTTATTGGGTGTGACAGGATTACATGTCTAATTCTCCAGCACCATGTGACCAAACCTATTGTGTTATGTTTGTGTTATTAGGTAGTCTATCCTAAACCGTGTTAGCTGCAGCAACTGGACATTTTTTTAATTCATTTTGTTGCTGGCAAAACATTATATGCTGAGAGAAGTGTAACAATTGCTTTACATGTATTTTTACATTTTCTGCTGTGTGTTTAGAATTCCTGTAATAAGGTGCAGAGACAGGAGGCAGAGCAAAGTGCAGGATACCTATTGTGTGTTGGCTTAGCGGCAGAAGGGCACGAGAGACTGAGTGGTGCTGGCTGCCACCCTTGCAGTTCATATTTCTTATTCTAATCTACCAGATGTGAAGAATTGGCCAGAGTGAGCACAAGTAATTCTCTCAGCTCGGAGAGAGTATGGGGGCGAATGAACGTGGGCAGCGGAGTACATAACAAAATGGAGGGGTGTTAGTAAGAACTGTAAATAGCTGATGAGAGTAGAGAAGGACAGCATGTAGCCACTAACACCTACATTTACCAGGACTGGACAGCATTTGTGTTTTCTTTAAAACACTCCAGCAACACTGCATATTACTTAAGCTTCTGACACTTCATTTTTAAGCAAACTGAGACACAATGAATTGCAAAAATTACCCTCAGCTTTTATCTTTCTAACAGCAGATTTGGTATTTTGCTTCTGATGGCATTGCTTTTATTATGAACATGCAACATTTAGGCAACATTTAGATATCTGCTGTTAGCACAATGAGTTTCCACACTGCTGTGCTGTGGTGAGGCAGATATATGTTAACCATGTAGTATTGAATTAGTGCAGCTATTGATCTCTCTCAGCTGTGATGGCGCTAACTGTGGTGCATCTACAGCCTCTTCCCACTGAGCACATAGCAGAGGATTTATCTTAATAATGACGCCGCATGAACAGACTCTAAACAGAGAACTAAGACTTTTAGATTTGGCCTCTCCGTCTCGCCTTTCAGCTGAACTTTCTTTCTATTTGCACTTCTCCCGTGTAAACTATCTGTGATATGGATTAGAATTAAACTGAAGTTATTAGTATTTTTTAAATAGCTTGTTTTGGTAAAATGAGGTTAATAACTGCACCATCTGCTGGTTGAAAGGAAAAAACAATTTGAATCGTCCACAGAATTCTGCTCATGGAAGCCAGAAGCGGTACATATTTTACTACAGCACAGCATATGCATAGAACATATCTCTATTGCACTTTTTCTTTTTTTGTCGTCATCATATATTCTTTATTTGTGAATAAAACGTTAAAGCTGTCATATATCTGCACCATAAAGTCAGAACATCTTGGTTAAAATGTGTCTTTTTAAAAGCACCTCTGGAAAATACAGGTCAGGAATCTTCTATTTTTGTCAAATCAAAGCCATATTCGATAAGTTCATCAGCCATTAAGGTCTTTGTTGTCTAGACACGGTTATTTCTGGTGGTGCACATCTCTCATATCGCATTATCATTCACAAAAAAGCGATTAAGGCTTTGATAAAAGCTTCGTGTGGAGCTCACATTCTATTGCAGGGCAGCCATTTTTATAAACGTGTTCATGACACTTGATTTGTCTGCTATAATCTTAACTTTACTAGTCTGCAGTCTTTGAAAAGTGCTGAATTATTAAAGGAGCCCACACTTGCAGAGATATAACACATCGACTGCTAACAGTGTCTTTTTGCCTTTGCATGCAAATAAAAATATGAGTCTTACAATGCCTTATGCTGACCTCATTTCAATGCAGAATAGTGAAAGTATGGAAATTATCACACTATTAAAAGTGATTAAAGATGCTGTAATTACCTTGATAGAAGGCTTCTTGGTAGAGAACCCTCTGTACCAGCCTAATGAAAGAGGGAAATTCACATGAGAAAGGTTCACCCTCACAAAAAATAACAATAATATAATAAAATCTTAATCTTTCAAGTCTCCATTCTGCTGTGTCTCCATTGGTTTGAAGAGTTTCAAAGTGAAATGTTTTAACTCATGGTCTGGATACTAAATAGTCAATGTAATTACATGAAATAAACAAATCTATGACAATAATATCTAAACTATCAGGCTAGCTCAGCATTATATGCTTTGTAGACTCAAACAATATCAGTTATACAACCGTCTTTCAAAAAATGGTAATAAGGTGTTTAATGTAAATAAGAACAAAATGCAGAGATTTGTGAATCATTTAAAAGCTAACATGCCAGTTTACAAACTGAGACAGTTTATTGGTTTTCACGGTGTATTGAATGTTTTCCAATGACAGATTTGGAGTCACTGAATATTGGTTTTCAGCCTTTTTCATTTTAATGTAAAGAGATTTCTTCAGAGTCACAGAATCTGTTACTAGTAAGAGAAATAATCTGGCTATGATACAGTTTTTACATTCGATGTTATCGTAGTTAATGGTTTGCAAGTCAGTCTGTTCAAAAGTACTAGTGTTTTTAAGATTTACACAGGGTGCTAACTCTTTTTTATCATTTAAGCCTTTATAGGGCACTAACTGAAATAGCTGTAAATTCAAAATGTCAGCACCAGAGTTTTTGGAAGGTATTATAAGAAGCTTTTTGTACTGTTTTGAAAAATGTTTTCACTGTTTTGTGGAAAATCAAGCTACCATATCAATTAACCAGACTAAGGGTTAAAACCGCATCAATGGTATGAGTCAAATTCCTGTTATCTATGTCACTACAGTCTCTAAAAAATAAGCCTCTGAGTTATTATTTTTACTGTTTTTAATTTGAAAAGAACAATTGTTCAGGGAGACAGGAAATCCGTCTGGAACCAAACAACTCTTTATAAAAAGACAAAGTAAAGTGTGCTTCACAACCTTTAGACAGTTAGCATCTTCTTTTAAATTTATTTTGGCAGTATAATGTTGTTTTCTTTCTTACCATCAGATAGTGTTTTGTTTTTTGTTTATTTGGCCCAAAAAGTAGTGACATTACTCATTCTAAAAAGTAAACAGCAAACCCAATAAAAGCACGTAATAATAAACTAGTTTAGATAACTGAAAAGGAATAAGCTCCATTATACATTCAGTGTTGACATAAGAGACCGGGCTGATTTTACCTTCACTCTTTTCCAGGATCTGTACAGTTTCCCCAATCTCCAGGACCAACGCCTGGCATATTGGTGACCGGAAGTTGCAGATTACTGTGCAGAAGGAAAAAAAAACGAATCAAATGATTAGATATCAAGTCATGAAAAAGCATTTAGCCATACAGCACTTTTTAATGTAACTGCTGTTAACAAAAGTCACATCACAGATTTAAGATCTATGCTTGCTTTCATCTTTGTGGCCTCTGATTGAGCAGGGAACATCCCTCTTCACTGTCATGTCTTCACACGGCATGTGTTTTGGGTTTGCATCGGGGCAGTCAATGCATCGCTTTAATAAGCTGTTTAATGCAAACATCTAAACACAGTGTCACACAGGAAGCACAGCTTAGCGAACTGTAAACAAGCTCCCACCCTGAAGTGGGTAGTCATTTTAATAAGCAATTAATTCTTAAGCGACCTGATTTTTTCTTATGTTAAGTTAATTGAACTATCCCAAAAATAGAGCCCACACAAACTGCTAAGTAATACGGCTAAACGGTGATTTATCACAAGTTCTTATTAGCAGAAATCTTTCATGCCACCTGCTTTTTTTTTTTGCTGTACCAGCTTCAGTAACAGCCACTGACTCAAACGCTGATGACATGATTATTCTTTGGGGAGAAGAAGCCACAGTGAAGGCCTTAAAAATTGCATCAGCTCTGGAGCTGGATTTTGTCTCTGCAGCACTGCAGCTCGGCAACATGAGCCACGGAACAAACAGTATACAAGCCCCAGTAAAGACAAACTTGTTTAATAATGACGGCACTCCGCTGATGATTTTAAAAACCTACAAATGGTGGCCCTTCAAGGAGAGTTTGGCGTGAATCATTATGCTAATGAACTAGCCAGGGGAACCAGTGAGGGGGAGGAAGGGAAGGAGGAGCCTGAGCTCAGCTCCGTTGCCTGTTTGAGGATAGCGAGCGCTCAGTTCCTGTGCTGGGGTAACTATGGCAACAGATCATCACAAACTGGAGGGCTTTCTTCACTGTAACTGCTGCAGGATCAGGGCATTTTAAAATGGCAAGCTTATGGATGCTGCATTGCACTAGAGTTCAGATGTATTAGGAAGAGAGATGGGCAGACTCAAAGAGCATCCTTGTCACCTTTTCCGTTCTGCCTCCAGTCAGGGCTAAGTATTTCCTCTTTCAGAGTCCTATTCTTTAATGGACTCGATTTCATTTGAATTGCAAAACCTGCACTCACAGCATCTGAAAACTCTTCAGCGGAGGCCACGTCAGAACAAGATGAGATTGTCATGTTAGAGAGAGTTGGGCACAGAACGCAGGCTCATATTTTCAAAGTCCTCCCTCACAAAACCTCCAAGCTGTGTAAACACACAGACACACACTTGTTTCATTGTGCCTAAGAGCTGCGGAGCATTAGCATATCTTCAAAACATAACCAACAAAATTCAGCTTCAGACTTCGACATGTTGAACGTAGGATGTTGGAAGGAATGACGGGACAGGGAGTAGAAAATGTTGGCAAAAAGCAAACATTTTCCACTCCGCAACAGCATACCAGCCCAGACTGTCCCTCTATTTAGTTGAATTCATGATCCACATGGCATCTGAGGGCTGCTATTGTGTAACCAGTAAATCATTGGAAGGAATTATGGGGATTGAGCACAGCAGGAGACTCCTGCTGTCCTCTCACCTACATTGTTCCATGTATGACATAAATACATGTCGATTCTTCCATAAGAGCCACCTGGTTTCATTTATTTGTCAGCTATTAAACACATCTTTCTGAAAGTTTAGCTTTGGGAGTCTAGCTTCTAGGTTGTGACTTTCAGAGCTGAGTGAAAGCACAAAAAGGATTTTCATAAATAATTTATAATCAGCAGCAAATGAGTGAAAATGAGCTCATGGCTTTATCATTCTTTCAGAAAGTGTAAGCGCAGCAATTTTCCAGAATAATGAATTCAATCTAAGTTAGAAAGAGAACCGCACAGACAAACGTACATGCTTACTGTATTGCATCAACAGGCGAAAATACAAACTCAAAGCTTTTAAGAGTTCAGTATTCTGTGTTGGCACAGAGAATGAAGACAAGCTGCAGTTGGGTTTCTATGACAGCACTCAGCCTTCATCATAAACACCTCACATGTGACAAAAGAGGCACAATCCTTGGATTATCTTATGCGAAACGTTCCAGCGTTATAGCCGTCAAGCATCACACTGGTCACCTACTACAGAGAATCACCGAGGGGGAGTAGACTCAAATTGGAGAATGTGAATCACGCCATCGTGAGAATCGTGAGACTCGCTCACACTTTTCCTCTGTCGGGCCATTACTTTCTAACTCACTTCTTTTCACCAGCAGTGCTGTCACCAATGGTGTGTAGGAAAAAGGCTAATATAATCAGAAAATGTGGGAACAGACTCAGCGTGGTTTTTGAAATAGTAAGCTGACTGCATGAGTGAACACCAAAGTCCCCCTTGACTCAATCCTGTAGTGATGAAGTGTAAAAGGGTCTTTCAAGCAATGATTGCAGATAAATGTGGCAATTGAGAACCCCAAACTTCCAACCCATCCACATCTCCACAGTGTTAAAAGAGAGAATTGTAGCACCACAAACACTTTGCCGAAGTCAAAGCGTTTGTCACGTATCAGATTTGGATCAGCTAAGCAAACACCAATACTAATGAAGAGGTGTAAATCCAGATTAAAAGAAAGGATAGACTCTTTTAAAGCAAACGTATTTAACTCTTGCTGTTTTAAATTCATTGTAATACACTGAATAAGTTTACACACATTAAATGAACAATTTTCCACTGAGTCTGAAACTTCAGGGAGGTTAAAATACCCAAATCCATTTCTACTAGTTGTGTAGAAAACCGAGAATTATGATAAAAATGACTAAACATTAACAGACCATTAAACGTGAAAGAAAAACGTGCTGTGAAACAATGCAATAGAAACAGTAGAAACAATGATTAAAAGTTAAATATCAACAGATATTTTTATGTGAAATTGGCACATTCCAGAAATATGGATGCTGTGTTTAGAATTTATTCGTTTCTCGGTGATGCTGTTTGCTTGTCCATTTGCGTTAAAAAACAGTAAGTCACATTTAGAGTTTATCTGCTATCAGTGACATTACTAGCTGAGATGACAGGATATGCACTCCGTCCATAAAAATATTTTACTCTACACGCTTGTTTAGCATCAGTCTATTGTGTGTTTGTTTAAGTCTCATCTTTGACCTGTTTTCCTTGTCTACCCTTCTCTTTCCTGTTACTCCTGAGACATGTCTATCTCTGAAATAAAATCAATTCTCCCTTTGTACAACAGACGAAGGAGATGCTTGTATTGCTTCCAGTGTAAACACTGACTGTTGCTGTCATGTGCTGAAAAATGTTTCACTGCTATATGTAATAGAGTGACATTTTAAACAGAGCCATATGGCCTTGCTTGAGAAGTAGTGATAGACACATACAGTGCCTAACTGCATGATGGCCTGCAGGGGAGAAATATTCTGCAGAGAAGGTGGTAATGCCATCAAAAACCTGCCAGTACAACAGTAAACACTGTTATGGATTATAAATTGTCTGCTGTATTTTCAAACAACTGAGTGCTAATGGCACCACTGTAGTGAGAAATGCTTTATCAAAGAGGACACTGTGCTCATCTATGCTGCAGTGATGGCGTGAACTTATTTACATGTGTTTCCTTTTGCCTTTTAGTTCCAGTGAGCCATAACAGGTAGAACGTATGCACACTATGGAAGTCCTGCTTTCCTGGATTGAATAGTCCTGTCCCAGATCTCTGGTAAGTTAAAAATTACACAATGGTCTTTGGGCTTCGCCCACTGAGTCATGGAGTTCAGCACGACTTGAATGCACACTCACTTGCTGAGACACATTACTGCACCGAAGTCTTGCCAACCAAGCGATTTCTGCCACAGAGGCAGAGGAGCATTTCACTATATCTGCTTCCAAATTAGTGTCCCAGAAATCTAGCCATGCCACCCAACTGCAGGAGTGTGTGTAACTTTTAAATTCCTGTGTACACGACTGTCACACCATTAACACTATCTATTTTTATTGTTTTATTGCTAGTGACAAGTTAGCAAAGCGACAAGACAGGAAACGTAATAATGATAAGCTGATCCTGTGGCCGTGATGAAACGAGCTTGCTAAACTTTCCACTGCAGATATAGGAAGGATGGATGAAACTGGAGAAATGCTACTTTGGGCGAATGTCTGTAATCCCACTGTCAGCTGAACATTATCTCTGTCTTTTATTCTGTCATGAAAACATTTTATCCTAAACTTGTCTGTTTCAGACGACGGCCTTGACTGCTTGATTATTTGGTGCTTTGCATCTGAGCCACATCCATGTAGCCACAGATGAAGACATCTGATTCATTTCTCATGTGGGCAGGTACTGACTTGCAGTCTGAGCTCTTTCCAATTAAAATGTAAAGGAATATTGCTGCCTATATGAGAAAAATCCATCAGTGACTCATTTGTGCACAAGAAAAAGGAACATTTTCAGCTTGTAGGAAGAAAAGATTTCAAGAAAACTAATTTTAGGCTTGTGATTTAACAGTAATCATTTCAATATTATGTTATTGTGTTATTTTTAACTCCTGGCATCCTCAGAGTTATGTTATATCACAATGTTTTAGCATAATGGCTTGTATTTTTAGCTACTTTTGACAAACTGAGAACTAATTCCTATCTGAAAAACAAGGCAAATTATTATAAACGTAACTGTGCATTAGGATAAACTACACTGGCCATTTTAAAGTTAGGGTAAACAGCACTAGCAGATATAGAAACAAAAATTTCCGACATAAACACAAACAAAAACCAAACAATGCGGAGGCCAGGATTGTAAGAAAGCCATTAACGTTTCATGAGGGGTCTTCAGCTGCCTCCTTTTAAATGGAGCCTGTGAAGATAACAGAAAAAAGAAAGGCCCGGTTGGCTGCTGACGGACCACATCTCTGTTTCATATCTGCGCATGGTAATTTGGGTAATATGAGAAAATATTACACGCAGTGACATAATAAGGCAAGAAGATAGGGGGAAAATGCAAAATGGTGCCACTAACACCACAGATGAGGCAGGAGAGGGACTGATAGCAGGCTTTTGGGGCTGTATTACCATTTATCGCAACAGTTCAGCAGCGTGGGCTTCATCTGCAGTGATGCCGGAGAAATACTGAACCTCGCGAGCCAGCATGTTGTCTGAGGCAGAAGGGGGATATTCACCGGAGTGATGTGTTCAGCTTTCACAAGGTACAGTGTGTACCGAGTAGGTACACGGCGGCTCTGCTTCCCCGCATTTCAGCACCGTGGACAGCGTCATCTCCAGATTCCAGCACCACGGACAGCGCCAGGTCACTCCGCACTGACTGGCGCGTTGGCTGCGCCGAACTGTTGCTTCCACCCCCCCACCACCAACACAAAACTACCTTCTCCTCCCCTGTTAAAACACCCCCCACCCCTAGATGTTTGCGCTTGGAAAAGTACTGCAGTGATTTCTGCGATGGACGGAAGGATGGAAGAACACGGGGACGATTAGATGCAGCAGCTGGAAGTGGTGATGTTATGGTAGGGCTGCCGCTTGGGGTTCTCCGCCTGCGGTCTTTCTGAAACCATCATGACCAACGCAATGCCTCCAAAAAAAAGTGTATATGTGTGGGCGTGTGTATCATGTGCGACTCAGTACGAGTAGCCCTACAAGTATAAGAAGCAGCAGAGCATCTGGACATGACTCATTCCCCTAATGAAAACCCTCTGTAGTGTATTCTCGCTATAGTCACTTCGGGACTCAACAGTCAATTTATAAACACCTTCCGGGATCTTGTGACGGCATTTTTTGCATCCACTGGTTATTAAATCGTGTACAGCTCGCTTTTGTTCTCCATAAAATGTTGTCATGAGCCCAGGATGCTGCTCACACATTTACACAGTCGGGATCAAAGTACACGCGCACACACACACACACACACACAAAAAATAAAGAGTGGTACTTTGCAGTCCCTGCTGCTGCGGCACCAAGCACGTCAGTTGTTGTTTTATTGTTTTGGGGGGGGGTTGTGGGTTTTTTTGTTTGTTTGTTTGTTTTTTTGTCTACAGGTAGACTTCAGCTTCACTCCAGCCTACACCTGTTGGAGGGACGCAGTCACGATGCCCCCTCGTGGTTTCAAAACAAATTGCGCCCTCCCCCCATTACACGCGCTCGGAAGAAGAAAAGGCTAAACCGCTACATTGACGCATTTTTATATATGTGTGAATAAAACCACCAAACTAAAGACTGGGAGCGCATTTAACGGGCCGCCTGCGGTTGTGTAAAGACCGTGATGGCATCTTTAAGGTGGCTGGTTGTAGGCTGTATCATCCCACGCAATTTCCCCTCTCTATGCAGGCACTGTGCGTGTATATCAGCCATTATAAGTCTGTGTTTTTCATTTGATGTAATGGGCTTAATAGTATGGGGGGGAAATCAGGCTGCATAGCCAATGCGGGATTTCGAAGAACAAAATTTGGGTGTTTTCTCTTGTAAAAACTGTCATCGAGAGGCTGAATGAATAAAGTCAAGTTAAAAAAAAAACAGACAACAAAACTAGAAACCAAGCATCGTTAATTAGCATGAAAAAGGTGTTGTCGACTCACCAACTCCGATTTTCTCCTCTTCAGTAGGTATCCACATATTTGGTTATTTTCCCTTCGGTAGAGCAAGCCACATTATGTCGATATCGTGAGATGATGCTGCTAAAAATGAGAGCTCAAGGCTACAAATTATCCTGGTTGCTGATACATGGGACTACATGTCTCGACCGGAATCAGTATCCTGACGTTCGTGTGTAGAAGGGGGGAGGAAGGACCATCAAAGCCTCGATGTCTCAGCTCTATTATGTCCCGGCGTGTGTCTCTAGCCTGATGCAGTCTCGGTGTCCACCTAATGTAACGCACACACGCATATACGCACGCGCGCGCGGTGAGCGGTTTTTTGTTCTCCACAAAAGAAATTTTTTCTCTCTTTTTTTTTTTTTATTGCAGACGCATTTCAGCTGGAACGGAGAGATTCGTTTTCCTCGAAGCTTATTTATTTATTTTCTTTGTGCTTCTCTTCTTTCCTCGGATTTCATCCGCTCAAGTCTGTCTCGTCCACAGAGGGCTACCCAGCGTGAACGCGCGGGATCGCTCGATAATTAGTAGGTAATAGGTCGCGATATTTGATCACCGGTCCAAACTGCCGAGTTGGTGCAAGAAAATACTGAGAAAACTGCAATATACCCTAAGCTGCGCCATCTTCGCGGTCGTCACATGACTTGTTTTGTCAACACTGATGTGTCAAGCATTTGCAAATATATGCACGATCTCTCTCTCTCTCTCTCTCTCTGTATGGTACTTTCATCCATCAAAAACACAAACTGCATTTTCTCCTGCTAGGACGCTCATGCTGACTGGCTGGCAGTCTGCCTCTCTTTGTGTGTGTATGTGTGTGTGTGAATGTTTTATTTTAGTGGAGCTGTTGGGCATAAAGAAAAGCTCCCAGTGATGCACATCAGGCCTGACCGTGTGGGGAAGTACCTCCTGGTTGAGTCATTTCAAAGAAACGGACCCACTACCCGCGATGCTTTGTCATAGTGCAGTCATGCTCCCACAGAGGAGAGATGGAACTTTGATCCTTTGAATTTGACTGATGGGTTTGGCAAGCTGGGTTTCCCAAATGACCTGCATCCCAACACCTCTGTCTGGTTTATGGATGGCTTTCACGGTCTGATATTTGACTTTCCATTATTTATTCACAAGCGTGGATTATAAAATCAAAGATTACTGGACATTAGTAGAGACTTAATTTTGGACATAGACTTAAGACTGCTGCACTCGAGAGCAGTTTGTGCTTTTCTTCTTTTTCCAGTCCACACATTGTTGAAATAAATTCCCAGGACTGAATATTAGCAGTTTAAGTGTTCAGTTGCATTTTCATTTTCACACCTGGATGTTCAAATTATGTTTCAAAGCTTCCGGGCTGCTGGGAAAAAACTAGTAATCCAGTTCAATTCAGTTCAGTTTTATTTATATAGCACCAAATCACAACAATGGTCGCCCCAAGGTAAAGCCCCTACAATAATACAGAGAAAAAGACAACAATCAAATGTTCCAAGTGCAAGCATGTGCTTTGGTGACAGTGGGAATGAAAAACTCCCTTTTAACAGGAAGAAGCCTCTGGCAGAACAAGACTTACAGAGGACCAGCCATCTGTAGTCATTAACGATATATTTGCCCATTAATATCCTCAAGGCCTAAAAAACCCCTCACATTTAAATAAGTCAAAGCATGTACGTGTGCAAATAATATAAAATACCCAGGCCACACAGTAATTTTCCTTCAGGTTGCCAAAACCATAGCTCTTTAACAAATGAATGTGATCAACACTCAGCCGTGTAGATTTAAACAGCTTTTAGAGCAAACAGCTCGACTGTAAGCCCATTAATTTGGATTTTAGGGACATGTATATGATGCAGTGAATTTAGCTGAAACACTGGGTGTCACAGTATGACTCACTGCTTTTAAAATGCTGTGTGGGGTAATGAGTAACTCTATGAACATCAGTTTTCTGTGAAACTTCAAGGCCGTGGAGTTTGTTCATGAGGTATAAAGCACAACAACGATGCTGGTTGACCTGACAATTATTTCAGAATGAATGAAAGCAAGTTTTTAACCTGAGTGCAGTCAACAAAATCCCTGCAACCTAATGCCAGCAAATGCATTCATCCTAGAACTCCATCAATGCTTTTTCTCGAAATATTTGCTTTTCATCCACCGAGCAGACCGACATTGATTGAAATGTTCTCATATATGCAGGAAAATAATACACAACCAGAGAACTGATGTTTGAAATCAGATGAATGTGCAGCGGCGACTCATAAAATTTGTCATACAGTATCTCAGCCACTGCTCAAATCACATGTGGTCATTTCAGTGCATTAAGCTGTCTTGTCCTATAGACAAGGCAGTCATGACTAGAAAAATAGAGTGATTTGGTGAATATTGAGCGTCCAGTGAGTTTGATGTAGTGTGGGAGGGAGGGCAGCATTCAGCAGGGTAATTTCTCTCCATCATAGCGATGCTGTGACTGACTCCCATCTGTCTATTACTTCAAGTGGAACACTGTGGGCGGTGTTCCAATCACATACATAAAGCTGCAGGAGTGCGGGGCATTTTGTAAGCCAAATATGCATCCCAGCTAATAAACATTTAAGGAAATAAACTCAGCAAAAAACATGTTCAACGGACAGTAATGCATGCAAATGGTTAAAAAAAAAAGGACGTTTTATGTAATGCTAGATCTGAGAAATGGCTTAAACACCGTGTTTTACTCTTTCATTTAGGCAGTAATATGTAGCTCCTTCAGATGCAGCAGCACTGCGAGGACGAGCCACGGGTCCACTGCAAACGTGGACTGACTGATACGGTGAGAGCTGCTATCTGTTTCAGCACTCCCAAAACCAGCAGACAATAAGAGGCAGCAGAGGAGGTAATAAGAAGCATGTGCTACCATCTCATCCATCATCTGCTTTCACAGCAACACACACATGCACGCACATTTGTATGTCTTTACACTCCTCACAATCATGCACTTTATGCTCCCCGGTACAACTAATCTGCCTTGGAAGCACATGGAAACGCATGTGCCTGTGCAGGCGCACACACATTTTAGGATACTTATTTGATCCATTGTAATGTGTTTCTGGTGACTATATTAATGTGTTCTATTATTAGCTGTGGGGGAGGCCACAGGAAAACGTTTAGTGGCAAATTTCTGAATGCACACCAGTGAAGAGCTCTGAGGAAAGTCACCTAATCGAGAAACACTACAAGGGATGTCACATAAATAAAGATGTGATTATTCATATGGATCTAATGTACAGCATAACCATAAATGGATCTGGTGTAGTTTTTTTCCCATCCCACATTAAAACCCAAATCACAATAACTTTGAAGTGGATCTGCAATGGCTTTCCTTATTTCGTGTCATGTACAGTATATACTGCATCACAGCCGGTGTGAGAAGGAATGAGAGGGATAAAGACAAGTCAGGAAAAACAAATGTACTAAGAAAAAAGATCAGTAAATTAAATAAGCAAGTTAGTGTAACATATGTATAAATGAGAGGCAGTGAAAAGAAAAAAGAGCCCTAAGATCGTGGTGCAGCTGAGCTGGTCAGAGTCAGAGTGTGACTGCGGGGAGGAGGGAACTTCTACAGCCAAACTCACTGGGCCCAGGTGTAGCTCATAAGGCTAATTACCCTCCCATTAGCTCCTGCAAGACAAAGCACAGCACAATACAGAACAGACAGACTCAGTACTGTGATCACCTAGGGGTCGTCCAACTGTTCTAAAAGTTAATGCTCATATTAAACTTGGCCAAAGTTTTTAATATTGAGGTCAGCATATGTGAAAATAAACTCACGCTTCAGACTGCCTTAAACGCTGAGTTTTTCGGTTTCTTTTCTACTCTTGGTCTATATGAAGTCAGAGTGGCTGTTCCTAACATGGTAACCTGAGGCGCAAATATTTGGTGGTGAGCACAGTAGGCTGAACCGCTTATTCTTCAAACCTTTTGTTTGTGAAGAGCAACCAATCAGAAAGGAGCTGGCTTTAAAGAAGTGGAGATAAACTTCTCTAGTAAAGTATAGAGCTGGAAATGGAAATCGGTATAATAGATATGTCCAGTTTAACTTTAATGTGGAAGTATTTAATCATTAAATTGTTCTTGTAATCTTTATATGATCTTCTCATTGAGAGCAAGACCTATTCTGCAAAAGAACAGAGTTCAACAGAGGAACCTGAAATAAAATGGCAACATTAGGTCAGTCATAGATGTAAACAAGCCCAAAAACTATTCAGGTGGTCATATTCTTCATGTACTTCTTTCATTTGCTAACCTTAGGGGTCTCCACTAGTGATGTGCGATACCACTGATTTCCTTTCCGATCCAGTAATACTCAGGATATTCATGTATCGCAAACCACGTCTCGGCTGTTTGTGGATGTAAAACACGTCCGCACATAACTCCATTTACGATCAGCCATTGTTGTGAGTGTGCACGCCTAGGGGCTGCGACACATTTATACAGCCATATTTCGCACATGACTATGAAAGGTGGAAGAGGAAGTAGTTCCTTCCAATTGTAGACAATCTGAAGGATATAGGTTATTTCCACTGTGTTCCTGTTAATGATAAACTACAAATTTACCCTAAATTACTAAAATATCGATATTTTAATGCGAGAATCGATTCTAGAACATAAATGACTGGTATCGGAGAAATCGATATTTCAGTATCGATCCGCACATCACTAGTCTCCACGGCAATCTCACTCCATCTTTAGTATCCCCTTCCATCACACCAACCCTATAGAAAGAATTACACTGATCTAATGTCTAAATTCATTCTGTTTACACAATGCAAAGTAATTGTCAGAGTATTTACTCATGTGGTATTAAGAAGTAACAATTCTACAATAGTAGTAGCATGTAGTGCCTTTGTTGCTATTAGGCACAGCACAGGATATATCCATAATATAGTACACATGATTAATGGCACAGTGGTTTTCTCATCTTGAAACACCTTTTTTAAATCTTGAAATTGCAAGCCAGTTGCTTCACAGTAAAAGTATAAAAAGTAAAAACTCTCTTCTTAAAAGATTTGCTCAAACTTTTCCTTTGTTGGCTCCTTGTTTGAAGAACAATTAAATTTCTACCCTACTGTAAAAGTTCACAGTGTTTAAGATGCCTTTGCTATGCCGAACAGCCATTATCCAAGACGGGGATGTCAAAGTCATTTTACATCGTGGGCCACATACAGCCCACTTCAATCTTATGTGGCCCAGATCAGTGAAACTCCCATTTCTCTCAGTGTGCAGAAATGTAACTACACACTTAATCAATGAGATACTTTAATATAAAAAAAAAAGCGCAATTTCAATAACAAATCTGTTTTTCTACATGATAAAGAAATGCTGTAAATTAGAGAAATCTATTAGCACGACTCATTGGGCTTAAACTGTAAGAAGTCAATTTGTAAAATGACAGGACTATCATTTAATTACATTGGTTTAGTATGAATGGCCATTGGGCAGCAAAAGCTATAACACTGAAAATACAATTAAAAGTCCGGAATTTATGTCCTCCTTTCCAAAGTCGTCCAACGAGCCAATTGGGGTCTTCGGCGGGCCAATTCTGTCCCCGGGCTTTATGTTTGACGCCTCTGATTTAAGAAAAATCTTTATTTTATTAAAGATATAATTTTTTTCCCCTCATTTCTTTCTTTATTTCTAGTAAAATACTTTAGATACATACAAGTTGTACATAAACTGTCAAGAAACTCAACGTACAAGTTTCCTTTTGGAAACGAAAACAGGTAAAAATTAATAATTACAAGGCAAAAAACAAAAATCATGAAATGTCTGCACTGCACTGAAAGTGTGCATGTGCTTGGCATCAGTTTTCACAAGGCTGACAGTCATAGATCCTGTTTTTCTCTCAGAGAAAACACAAATTTGAAATATTTTTTGCTGAATGTTCCAGGAATTAGCCAGATGTCCATCCTTTAATGAGCCAAAGTCACTGCAATAAATGCAATTTACTGATAATGAATGATTAAACCTGTGATGTTACCACCAGCATGAAACAAAACAAAACCCTGTAATCTTAAGAAGCACCCACTGAATCCAAATCCTTGTGTTGACCTGGTGAAGGGGTGTAATGGTGGAAAGCTGTAGAGGCCTCTTTAATGTCTGTCATGCTGACAGCAAGCAGGTGTACAGTGTCCACACTAGTTAGAGCACCAAGCTGATTTAATTTTCTCTATTTACATATTGAAATCAAGAGGCAACATTCACTAATAGCACTGCTGTGTGTAGTTTGTATGGTGAAAGTAAATCCTGAAGCGGTACTTGAATGCTTTCTGAACCAGTGGCAACATGTTTGTGCATCAGAATAGCTGCCCAATTCAATACTCCAGTACTTTTGGTGATTACTCTAGGCAGCATGGCTAAGTACAAGCTTGAGAGAGCGTTGTATCCTTAGCTACACAAATGCAGACCCAGAGCCTTGCAAAGTAAGCTGCATCTCCTACAAAGACTAATCTGTGACCAAACAGAGGCTTAGAAAATCAGTCAATATCAAATGAAGAGGCTCATTTAAAGAACCATTGTGATAAAATATAACACTTCTCTTTTAACCTATTTTCACACCAGCCATTTTTTTTAATTTTGCAAGCCTTTTTTAAATAAAACTATATCATATACAATCATTTATGCCCAACGTTAAGCCAAGTTGTGCGCATGGATTTTCCCGCTCGATCTCTGTGAGCTCGTTCCTCCTCAGTCTCATCAAAGTGTGCAGACACCTGCCGTTTCAAACAGGCCGGGCTCCAAGTTTGACCCACGTTATGCACCAATCGTCCACGGGGCAGAAGTGGACGGGTCATCGGCTTCCTTTATTCCCGATGCAGATGGCTCCTCATTCGTTCAGGGACAAGATGATGTCATCCTCAAGGTCAGAGTTGTCAGAGCTGTCTGTTTGTGTGATAGACAAATACAGATTTAGAAATGGGGAAAGTGAGATTTTGTGCTGAATAGGTCATTGGGTGAAGGATGAAACTGCTAAAACGGCAAAAACAAAGCAGCTTTGGAATAATGTTAAGGAGCTTTAAGTCCACTCTGATTTTTCTTCTGTGCGTCTCAGCGTCTGGAATAAACCAAGACAGCATTTTTTTTTTCTTTTTTTATTTCCACGGGGGAAAAAAAACAAAACAAAAAAAAAGATGACCAGACAGGCATGAAAACAGAAATTTGACCAAACAGTTGTGCTGCATCATTTACATGACATCAGAGCTGTATTTATTAAAAGATGCTTCTAGGTTACATTCCAACATTTCACATCTATCTAACCCAGTTGTTTATACAAAGGCACACATTTAGTTTGTTAATGTTATAATTACAAAAATGTGCATGTGAAACTAATCAATATAATGCTGATCATGTGATTGTACTCACAGGCAGGTGTGCTGATTAATGGACAAGCATAATTTATGTGCTTTCTCATATTACACTTTCTAGTGTTTAATACACTTAAAGGCCAATTTGTTACATACACCTACTCAACTTAAATGTCTAAATCAAATGGCAGCAATAGAGTTCATTTAGACACATTGTCAAGATAACTTGACAATGTGCCAAAGTTGCCAAATTTCAAACTGAGCATCAGAATGAGGCAAAAAGGTGATTTTAATGGACTTTGAATGTAGCATAGTTGTGGCATGAGGGACTTATTGTAAATATATTTCAGAAATTGTATTTTACTGGTATTTTCCTCACAAAGAGGAAAAATATTCAGCTGCAGTTAACCCTAAAAATCTGGGTGAAAATGCCATGTTGGTGCCAAAGGTCAGAGGACTACTGTGTGCTCAGATAGTAGAGTCAGAATGTGAGCTAAACAACATGAAAACATGGATAATATCCATCCTGACTTCAGTGGTGTAACTGTATGGAGGATATTTTCTTGGGCCCTTTAGTACAGAGTCTTAAACTTCACAGCCTACCTCAGTATTTTTCCTCACGAGCACCAAATGACAAAACAGTTGACTCAAGGTGCTTTATAGTGTTAAGTAAAGGCCCAACAATAACACAGAAATTGTCAACATTCAGACAACACTATATGAGCAAGCACTTGGGGACCATGGGAAGGTAAAATTCCTTTTTAAAATCAGGAAGAAACCTCCAGCTCAAGGAAGGGCAGCCATCTGCTGCCTCTATCTTGGTCCTCTATCTTGGGGACAGTGTACCCATCTTATGATGCCTGCTTCCAGCATGATAACACGCCATGTCTCAAAACTAAAATCATCTTAACTCGATTCTTGAACATGACAATGAATGCATTGTACTCAAATAGCCTCTGCATCCACAAGGTCTCACGCCAAATTAGTGCCTCCCTGATACAGTTTGCAGTCGACAAATGCAACTGCATGATGATGTGTCCACACGGACCAGAATGATTCCAGTCCATTCCTGAAATTATGTCATGAAGAACTAAGGCAGTACGAGCAAAGTGTACCTAATAAAGTGTCCATGTTCTGTCTATGACTGTCACCTTCACTCTTCAGGAGGAAAAAACAAACAACACCCCTGCTGACCAACAGCTCAGAAAATAGGCTGTACAAACTACCACTCCCCCAATATAACCCAGTCTTTGATAGGTGGCCAAGTTTCAGAACATAGTGGCAGCAGGTAGTTTGGCACACCAACAGATGTCCCTCCTGTTTATAGACTTAATCAATTTAAAATACACTGTAGTTAAAAGAAAAAAGAAAAATGTACTGGCATCACAAATATTTTCTCCATTCATGTTGACTGGAGCAACTGAAATGTTACTATTCAAATGAAAAACAAAACAAAAAAACTTCATGCTGCTATAGCTGGACGTGTTTTTTTCTGTTTCTATAAGCAGACAGGTTTGGAGTCAATGAAATTAAGAAAATTGCTATAGCCTGAAGAACAAGGTAAACTGTAGACCCTCTGCTCACCATTATCGCCATCCAGATCGACATCATCATTATCAGAGTCATCCTCGTCATTATCGTCGTCATCCTCATCATCATCGTCATCATCGTCGTCATCATCTGCAGCATCAACATCCTCTTCGAGGAGACGCGCTACTTCTTCATCGGAAGGAGAGAATTCATCGTTACCGTCATCTTCCTCTTCGTCATCTTCATCCTCTCCGCCGTTTTCATTCTCCAGCTCGGCGATGAGGGGATCCGTGTCAACATCGTCGTCCGAATCCTCATCGTCGTCATCATCTTCCTCTTGATCGTCATCCTCCTGCAACACAAACAGAGAAGGTCAGTTGTTAGAAATTTTAGTGTTGCGTAAAGGAACCAAAGAGGTTGCATCCAAAGCAAAACAAACAACAAAAAATAAATAGTACCTGATCCTCCTCGTCTTCCTCCTCTTCCTCTGCCAGTCTCTGCCGACCAACTTCATACAGTCTGCACACTGTGTCAGTGTTGACTGAGTCTTGGTTCTATGGGAGGGGGGGGACAAAACAGCATTTTCATGTATTTTTGGAAAAATGGTCACAATCATTATTAAAAATGTAATGAAAAGGAATTTACCTCAATCACGGCTAGGTAGCAGTCTTTTGTATCTGTGCAAAGGTCAAATATATTCCTCTTCACATCAATAGTGGCTGAGAAGAGGGGGGGAAAAAAACAAAACATGTTTAACGAAAGTATTACAGTGGGTTTAAAAATATATACGTTCATCAATACAGAATATAAAATATAGAATATAAAAAGTGACAGTGATTATTATTAAATGAATAAAACTATAAGGATCAATTTGAAATTTGAGCTAGTTAAATGTAGGAACCCTCACCAATGGGTTTATAGTCTGTGGCATTGAAAGTCCTGAATGATGAACCAAATGGACTTTTCATCTGCATTTCCATCATGTCGTCTTCATCATCAGCTTGCAGCATTGCTACAAAAAACAAAAGCCACAGGGAGAGATGGAGAGTAAATAAAAGGAACCCAGCAAGCTGGTTAGCTTTGGTTCTGGCTCCTCAGTGGTTGAAACGCTCGCTGTACAGACAAAGCCAGTACTGCACGCCCATGGCTCTTCCTGTGAGGTGGCATGAACCAGCTGGTTCTTTCTGTTGCCAGTCCAACACTGAGCTTTCAGTCCATATGGCTCTGACTGACTCTGTGGTATCAAGTAGTTTGCGCGTGAGCATGCACATGCACACGCACACATACACACAAACACTCACTCACTCTACCGCTGCAGGCTCTATTCACACCTTTCACCAAATACACACGTGCTCACTTTACCTCACACTTACCAACCTTCTACCTAAACACACCTTTCACACACTTGTACTGACTGTGAAGTGAGTTGCAGGCTTGATGCCAAATGTGCTACATTACCCATCACGCAGTGAATTCTGCATTTACCTCCATAGATGACAGTGCCGCTGTTGTTGAAGACTATTCTGCACTGGTCCAGAGCAGGAACCGTGTGGAGGAGGTGGAAAGTGCGCAGATCCCACTAAAAGTCTCAGTTAAAGACCACGATACACTCAATTGTATAGAAACAAGAACAATAAATAACCATTCCCAAGACAACCCTAACCCTAATGGAATAAATATTTTATGCTCAGCAGTGAAACGATTCCCAATAGCAGTCACAGTAATTATATTTACAGTGAAAGTCCACTGTTGACAACTATTCCTTGACCTGTAATTATGCATTCACTTGATCTCTCCATTGAAATAGTTCATTAAGAAAGGGTAGCATTTTTGGTTTTCCATCAAACTCATCAAAACAAGAATTTTACCAAATAAATATTTATCCTCATCCTTAAAAATATTCCCCTCACTGTTGGAGAACAATAGTGAGAGGTATAAAATGGTCTAAAGATCCAAATGACAAATTTACTGTAAAAGTTCTAAAACTGCAGTTGTACCAACCCAACAATGAAAGGATACAATTTCTGTGTTGATGATGACTTCAAGGCCGTTTGGATGAAACACTCCACTGATGTTCATGTTGAACTTGTCAAACTTGTGGATGGCCTGAGCCGTGCGCACATCCCACAGCACACCGTCATTCAGCACCAGGTCGTCCGTTGGGTTGAAGGTGGCGCAGTTTCTCTTGTAGTTGTTAGCCAGGTCTGGGTTGTTTAGAGTTAGAGTAACCTGACCAGTCTGGATATCATATATCTGGTGAAGAGAAGTAATGAGAATGAACATTTACCCTCTTGCTGGATGCTTTGTTTTTATGCATTATGGAAAACATACGTACACGTGCTACGTGCTCTTTTGTCCCGATGACATGATCTTGTGAAAGCTTGCTGAACTCCACATAATGGTCGCCCAGAAACGAATGCCTAAAGAAATAGAGAGCATGATTAACATTTAAGCAAAAAACAAAGTCAGCAGAGCACTTTAGTCTCATACTGTTGAGAATCTCGGGGTTAATATTGCATTGGTTAAACTATTCAGATGAATAAAGCCACATGCTTGTTTTCCAGAAAGACTACAGCCCAGAGGCCATTATTGTGCATAGTTAAACCACACTCCCTTTGGCGGCTCCTTTGACAGATTAAAGCTGCTATACCACTGGGCAAAGATCACCACATACATAGAGGCAGTAAGATCTCGACAGACTTAATCAGAAGTCACGTGGCAGCAGTTTCTAATAATTTCATACTCCAAATATTTCAATTATGCATTTTACTTAATGGAATGTGTTTTATGTGCACTTCAAAGTAGCTGGGTAAATAAGACTTCAGAGTTTTGTGAATGCATTGCTTACTTCATGATGAACACCGATTTCATGCCCCACAGTGCAGACAGCGGGTAACTCCAAGAGGCCGACGTTAAGAGCAGAGAACCATCCTAAAAAGACACGACGAGATCCTCTTTCAGACACGTTTTCAAACAATACAGTTCTAGAAAAAGCAATTTTCAACAGCCTTGATGTAAAAAATTATAACTGCATCCCATTCTCCTTTCTAAAAATTGTTTTGTTTTTGTTTTTTAAATACATAATACTTGAAAATGCAAATGCGTTTACTTTCAACACTTAAACACTTGACAGGATGTCTTCTTTAAACATTTAGTCTCACTGTATGAGTGGTAGAGGTTTTGAAGATTTGTCATCACTCTTGTTTAAGGCATCTACACGCTGAGATTTTGTAAGTTTACTGCAAGGCACACTGTCTGACACAGATCTAATCAACCTTGGGTACAACACGAGTATGATGCATGTGGATTGTAAGATGCTGACGCATGGCTGCAATCCCTCAGCAGTTTCTTTCTTTGGTCTGTCCTCCGTGTTGCAGTCACAATAACAGCTGGAGGACACATCATACAAACAAGCCTCCTGCTGACTTTTTTTTTTAAAGAAACCTAAACATTTTGTTTTGCACGAACATCTTTTTTTTTTTTACCTAATTTTGATTCTGAGAAAAATACGATCCACATATGAGGACATTCCCTTTAAATTTTGATAGAACAGTGGCAGTATAATGTAAGTCAGGGGTGGGCAACTCCAGGCCTCGAGGGCCGGTGTCCTGCAGGTTTTAGATCTCACCCTGGGTCAACACACCTGAATTAAATGATTAGTTCATTACCAGGCTTCTGGAAAACTACAAGACATGTTGAGGAGGTAATTTAGCCATTTGAATCAGCTGTGTTGGATCAAGGACACATCTAAAACCTGCAGGCCCTCGAGGCCTAGAGTTGCCCACCCCTGTCGTAAGTGGATATCAGGCACTTGTAGAGCAAAATTTACTATCTTAGTCTAGAAAACCCAAAATGTGATGTCCACATATGTGGACGCCAGGTCTTAGTAGGTTAAACATAATAACATGACACATGTTTCAAGCCCATAATAAATAGCACGCAATTTAATCATAATATGATGATCAGTGTGGATTTTAACTCATTCACTGCCAGCCATTGGCAGTGAATGAGTTAAACCCATTGACTCATTCACTGCCATTGACGGCTATAGACGTCAATGGCAGTGAATGAGTTAAATTGTATATATATATATTTTTTAATTTATTTACTTGTGGTTCTCTCTACTAACCCGTGATGGCTCCAGGTGAGTGATAGCTGAACTGTGACAGCTGTAGCTGGCTTCCTCCTGGCCTGTAAACACATTGTAGAGTTTGAGCTGCCCCGTACACGTTCCGAGCATCAGGAAACGCTCACGGGCTGAAAAGGCACAACACATGAATCCACTTTCATCCTCGTCTGCCTCCCTGAACACAGAGATGGGACGGAACCTGGACAAAGAAAATATGAAGAATTACATCAGTGGCTGTGAGGGGGCTGACCGATTAAATCGCACTTGAGCCTCAGAAACAGAAAATGAAACAAAGATATTTACCTGCTAAAAATAAGATGCCTGTCAAAGCATCCTCCATCTACACCTCCATATTTTGGATATACGACTCTCCGCGTGTGTCGGGATGTGAAGTTGGTGGGTGCTTGGCGTCTCTGTTTGGGCTCAGGGCACTGATGGGGGGTGAAGAGGGAAAACGGTGGACAGGTTGCGACAGGGTTTTTACAGCGTGCATGCTGTTCCCTCAGGTACTCTGTAATAATGCTGTCTAATGCAGGAGGAGACGGCAGATGCCTGTCAAACTGTTTCTTCATAGCTGGGCTCTGGCTGAAGGCCCCATGGTCAGACTTCTGCCGCAGCACCCGAGGTCTTTTACAACTTACTGTACTGCACCCTGTTTGCCGCTCACGTGAGAAAACAATTCGCCCAATCAGTGGTGAGCCACTGTTACAGTGAGGGACAGATGTTGATGGGAAAGCAGAAGAAGCAGCAGCAGGCATTCCACTGGGCTGTGAAGTTGATGGACGTGTCTGAGGGTGGCTGGATCCTGGAGTGGATGAATGAGAGGGGTTGCTTCCAAGTCTTGATCCAACACCGTTGGCCAGCCGAGGTGTGCGAGGCAGAGTAGCAACAGGAGAGGCAGGAGGGGGAGGGGCAACAGGTGGGTAGGTAGAAGAAGAATGCGAAGAGTGAGACAAACATGCCATCGGGAGATCTGCCTCCTTGGTGAGTGTGGTGGCAGTATCATGCAGGCCTTTGGCCACAAGATGGTTCCTAATAAGCAGCAACAGCTCTTTTTCAGGGAAGGTGATCCTGGACTGAGCAACCACACTGGCCCTTTGCAACCATGCCAGAGACACATCTGTACCAATCAGCAACGGTTTCCCAGAGATTCTTTCGATCAGCTCTGCAGCAAACTTGCAGAACTTGACATGTTCGCTGCGTTTGTCCTGGAGCACAGGCTCCTTCATGAGCTGCTGGATGTGTCCGCTGCTGAACAACGGCAGCTTGCTGATGATTTGTCTGACAGAGCTGGAGCGAGACAGACCCACCAGAGCTTTACAGGCCAGAGCTCGGATCTGATCTGCATCTGTAATGGGCATCTTCACTGTCAGCAGGGATAGCAGAACCTAGAGGACAAACACAAAGTGTAAGTTATAAACAAGGGCTGAGGGCATAAGCGAAAGTGTCTTGATCAGGAAAGCTCCGAACTGAGGAGAATAAAACAATGGTGTCTAAGCAGAGGGCATAAGCAGCAGCAGACTAAAACTGTAAATGTTAATGTAGGTTATTCAGTGCTTTAGCTGATCTCGTTATCACAGTGCTTTAGTAAAAGTGCTTTTATTGTCATATTTTATGCTTCCTTACATCCTTCCCCAAACTGGAAATCATTCCTCATTTTCTTTTAAGGATTGTTCAATCCCTTAAATGCACAAAGAGAGAAGAAGCTTCTGAAGAGGTTTAAAGGGAATCACATTTACAACTTTATATCTCTTCCTTACATTATACCCTCACTGTAGCGCAGCCATAAACCAGGAGAAGAAACATAATGAAAATCCTACAAAAAAGAGAAAACTACCGTCCCACTATTCTTTGCTGAGGAACACCTCATCCAGCTGGCTTTGCTGAACCTGAATTCTGTCTGTGAAGTCAAGGTGACTTTGACAAAATATGTTTGTACAAAAAAGATGTGCTGCTAGCCGCTAGTGCTTCCCCTCAGCCTCCTAACAGATGCATTTATGGTTTAAATGTGAAAATTGAACATCGCCTCATTTTTGGGTTATCGTGCTGGCAGCCCATCCATGGGTGTAACCCGGATTGATCTATGCTATCTTGCCCTATGGTAGCTGGGATAGGCTCCAGCTCCCCCGCGACACTGAATTGGATAAGTGGAAGAAAACAGATGCAGGTTGTGATTTTATACACCATCATTTACATGAGACGATGCCAAATCCTGGACAACCTCAATACATTTAGCTGCAAACTTAAGCTAAGTTTACAAGAAAACACCACATCTTTCTTGCAGTCTTTGAATTCAAATGTTACAATATTTAGGTAGTTCTGTCTGTAATGTTTCAGCTGCACTGGTACAGGTTTCAGAAGATCCTTAGTGTGTAAGTCAGTGGAGTACATCAGTATATAAATGTGGGTGGTTGTGGGTTTAAGAAGTTCACCCTTTAAGTGTTACCCATTATAAAAGCTATCAAATAAATCTGTTTCATTTACCACTCCAGCTCCTGTCACTATATAAGATATACTTTGATCTGCCAGAAGGCCATTTTTGTTAGTGCTTTAAAAAAAAAAAAAAAAAAAGCCAATATTATCTTTCTAACATTAAAACCACCCATTTTTTTGTGTGCTGTGTGTTAATTCTACCTTGATGCCATTGTTCGACTGCACTACATTCCACATCTTAGTGAGCACACTTTCGTTTGCTTTGGTCTGCTGTGGAAGGCGACGACGGGGGGTTCCTGCAATGAACTTGCCAATGCTGGACATGCGTTTATCTGGAGCGCAAACGCAGTTGATGACAACCTGCAGTGCTGACTTCTGAATTTCTGCATCATTCACAAATACCTCTCCTTCCGCGACTGCCAGAACTATACTCATCCCTGAGAGAACAAAACAAAACAAAAAGATGAAATTAAAAACCTTGTAAAGGAATACCTGGAGTTACGCCATATCTCAAAAGGACTGGGCAAAGGTTCCACAAAATAAACAAATAAAAACAGAGCTGCTCCATGTTATTGCATTCAGTGGGTAGTGATAATAAATTTTGATTTTATTGTACAAGAAATTCTCTAATGGCTCTGTGAACAGATGGCCATATAAAAAGCTGTTTGAATGTGTCACCATTTAGTGAATACCACTGATATACAAGTAAAATGAGACTTTTTAATATTAAAAGATAATAATGTAATTGTATTTGATCTTTGATAGATGAATGTCAACTAAAATGGAACAACTTACCAACAGTGGAAACGGTGGATCCTCCCTCATCAAGCACAGCAACAGCCTCGGATAACAGCAGCTGAGTCTTGGGAACAACTGTGAGGATACTCAGGATGTCAAGGGCAAAGCGCACAGTGTCACTCCTACAAAGAAAGAACAATAACCATCACTTTGAGTGCACTGATAAAACCTACTGTCTAGAATATGTATGAAAAAATATGTATGAAAGGCATTTTAACATTTTAACTGCTATGTCAATACCTGCCATAGTAGGTCCTCCAGTCACAGGCAATGGATATAAGCTGCAGGAGGAGCTGAACACATGACAGCTTGTGAAAGACCTCTGCTGGTTCCCAATAGAGTCGCGGTGGACCGTGCTCGATCAGAAACTCCATCATTTCCACAACCTGCTCACGGCTATAGCTGACAGCCTGAAGAATGAGACACCATCACTACAGATTACTTCATCAAAACACATATGCATTACTAAATACAACATAAAATACTTCAAAATGTTTAACAGATAAAAAGTCTTCTGCTTACCTTGTAGTACGGTTGTGAGTGAATGGGGGCACCGCCCTCTGTGCGCTGAAGGGATTGCTTCACCTGCTCCACCTTGATTGCCAAATGGGCCTCAAAGTACCTGCGCAGCGCCATGCAGGTGTGCTTGGCTGTCTGCCTGCTGGAGAAAATCTCATCATCACTCAGCAGCGCCCCCTGATCTTCGGGATTCAGGATCTCCAGTGTGCTAATCTGAAAGCAGTCAGTTCATAGCATAGGAAAGTACACAATTAGGATCTTCTACATTTGAAGAAAGGCAGTCAATGCTGTACCCACATTATGTTATTTTCTATAAATAACACATTTACTTTTACACATTAAAGCGAGGACTGCTGGTTTGTCTTACCAGATTGACGAGACGTCGGAGGCCGTCCTGCCTGTCGAAAAGCTCCAAGACTGCACGGAAGGAAAAGGAGATGGAGAAGAACATGGTGGCGTGGCAACAGCCGGATGCATGTGAACATTCCAGCAGCCACAGCGTGTAGCCGACTACATCTGACAGGATGGAGTGAGGCAACATGCACACCTTGAGAAGAGATAAAGACATGAACATAAACATGAACTGCTACTAGTATTAAACCTAAGTGTAGCTTCTAATCAAAAAATTATATTTGACTGACGGCACAGAATTATGTCATCTTCTACAGATCACTAACATAGTATCATTATGTTAGTCATCTCATTTCACATTTTTAACAAGTGACTTCATCTTAGTCCACAAAATAAACCTAAAGCAAAATAAGGATACAATAGCCATTGCTGTATATTACTGTGACTCTCCGTACCCTTTCCATGGCATCCTGGTTATAGGCAAGGTAGTAGAGGCACAGTGACACTCCAGTAGCTGCCATTGAAGGCCTGGGGATTTCCAGCAACTTCTGAACTCCTCCATGAGCAACAAACTCTGCAGCAAACTTCTTGTGCAACAGCAGCGAAGCCAGATACTGTGAGGATGAGAAGAAAACAGGAGACTTTTGAGCACCTTGTTGCGCTTCAGGCACCGTGAAAGGTCGACTACATGAAACTTTGCTTACCTTGAGAGCCTCGAAGGTGAGCTGCACATCATTGGTCTGTTTTAAATCCATGTAATGCATCAGCAACTCCCGAGCTCCCTTCTGCATGAACACTGCCAGCAGCTGCAGGTAGGAGAGAGTGGGACAGAATGTACTTTAAAAATTTGTCAATGCCTGGTCTGCCTGCTAGTTTTTTTGTTTTGTTTTTTAATTCTTAGATGAACCTGAAATGTATAAGGTCACACCTAAAAAAAAAAACAAAAAAAAACCCAACACATTTTTAACATAATCAGAAGAGAAGTTTAAAAAAAAATTATGAAAGACTGACATCTGCTGGTAAACATGTGCCAACACACAAACGCAGTCAAACACATGAACTACAAATGATTAAAACTCATATTACAAGGGCTGCATTAAAACAATATTATTTAAAACTTGTATAATCCTCAACAGTCTACAAAGAACACTAGTCTAAAATGCCCGATGTTCACTATCATATTACTCCTTAAATAAAAAAAATTAATTGAATTTGGAC
Source organism: Pundamilia nyererei (assembly GCF_000239375.1). Taxonomy (NCBI): domain Eukaryota; kingdom Metazoa; phylum Chordata; class Actinopteri; order Cichliformes; family Cichlidae; genus Pundamilia; species Pundamilia nyererei. Next base: position 1,722,684 of record NW_005187501.1, read on the forward strand.
ATTGAAGTCGTTTAAACTAACAGATTATAAAAATATCAATCCATATCAATTATTCAGCTGATCTTTGCAAGTTTAAGCACTCTATAGGCTGATAAAAGTGGACCAACCTCCTGATATTCCCCCAGAGGTGTGAGATACTGCAGGATTAACCTCTGCTCAATCTCTGGGGTCAAAGGGTACAGATGATAGTTGTTACCAATCACCCAGGGGCTCATCTCAGTCCAGCTGCTGTTGGAAAGCTCACTGAAGTTCCTCTCTGGCTCTGGCAAAGAGAAATTTAGCTTCTGTTTTGAGGTCCTGCCACTTTCCCTCTCAGCTCTTCTTTTTAGGTAACTGCTGCCATCAGACATTCCTTGATTTGCCAAAGATCCCGGAGCAGACATGGGTTTCATCATGGTTTTCACAGCCGAGTTGGCACGGCTGCTGGTCTTGTGAGGGGAGTTAAGACGGAACGAAAGCTCGTTTTCAGGCTCCATAGTTGAGAAGGAAATTTCGCCATCTTCCGGCTGTCCCGTCCCCTCCTTTTCGGCTCCATTTTTCCCAGGTGTGAATGGCTTCTCTTCAAAGCCTCCGTCAACCGTCTCCTCATCCAGAGGTAACAAAGGCTCGCTCAGTGTCTTCCTGGGGCTGGGCCGCTTGATATCCCTTTTGTTCTCAGCATCTTTATTCTGAAGCTCACGCAACCGATGCAGCATCAAAGGCACCTGTCAAAAGTAAAGAAGAAAAAGCAAGCTGCTTTACACCACCTACTGGTTCTGATCAAACGGAAAACATTTTTAAATCACCTGTTGTATTTACTTGTCTCATCATTGCATGCCATTACCCTGTTAATGCAACCTGATACATAAGAGAGTAGAAACCTCCACTGACCAAAACAGAGTTCTCCTCTCTGTAGTTTGCTGCAATGTCTTGATTCTCCATGGCACCTGCCAGCAAGCCTGTGGCATAGATTCTGAGGGGCTGCTCGGCCTCCTGAGCCCACTTAAAGAGTCTTTCAACTATGCCCTCCTAAGAAGAGCAAACACAGGAGTGATGAAGCACATGCAGACACAGAGTACCAAATTTCATCAAAAGGTGGCTCTTATTTTTCTTTGCTCAAATAAGAATGCATGACTTTCAAAAAAAAAAAATTCACATGATTTGTACAGATGTAATTTAACTTTTTAACCTGACCAAGGATCCGCACACCAAGGACGTCACTAGTTTTGTACTTTCCCCCCCCCATAGTGAATGTGGATTCCCTTTTTAAAATAAAGCTTTAAGGTCTTGTGTTTTGAGAAGCAGTATGACATTTATCTTCATGGGTCAAATAATACAGCGCTGCAGTTAAATTTTAACTTGTAGACTGGACTGTGACACAACAAACAAAACTGACTTCTTTAGACAGTGTTTTTAAAAGTGATGGAGTGCTCTGTCAGTCAGTATCACCACCTCAAAGAAATGAATCTTACTTTGTGACCAAACAGACCAGAAGTAAAAACTACCTGATGTTTGAAACTCAAAAACATCAAAGCATAGTGAAAGAGACATCGCCATTTGGGCCTTCTTTGATTTTTCAGGTTCTGGTTGCAAATTTGCATTGTGAAATGTTTACAGGGAAGTGGAACGGCAGCTATCTGATGCTTACAAGATGATCTATGATGCAACAAGTCATAGATCGAAAGCAGCCAAGCAAATAAACAGAGCAGTTCAAAAGAAGAAAGAGCTTTTGGTTTGTTTTGGAATGGCTTAAATAAGCACGCTGAGAGGAAGTGATATTGCCTGATGAGCGCTGTTCAGTCAACGACAGTTGTTTGTGTGTGTGGTGGTGCAAGTCCCACAAGCAGCTACAGGAAACATCTGAGGGTGGCTGTTACTGCTGAAGGAGGTTTAAAGAGATCTTAATTTCAGTTGCAGCCTGTACTGTTATTTATTGCTCAATTTGTTTAATATACTACAGTCACGGTGTTTCTTAAATTGGGACTTGATGAATTAAATCAAATAAACACAATAAAATCAAAAGGAAACCACATCTTTTTGTTGGAGTCAATTTACATACCTTTAAACGCTGAAAACACCTGATTAAGACACACATCTTCAAAACTCCAAAAATGTGTTACAGGCTATAACAATAGTTGAAATATTGTGTCTTCCATTTTCTTCCAACCAGAAAACTTGAAGACTAAATCTCACAGTTATCTCATAATGAAGTCAGGAGTAACATACTTTTTCTTGAAACACCACAGCTGTCTCCAATCCAGGCATGATGTTTTGAAGCAGGCGACAAGCTGCGGCATTAAGGGAAAATTCTCTGCTGGTCATCACGTAGCTGTTCACAAGCTACAAAGGGAAATAAAGATTAATTATCTTCTGAGTGAGCTGCTAAAAATGCCCATTATTTTAAAGGTAACGTTCTCAAATCCATCCAATAATCTTACTGCGTTCATAAAGTCATCATTCTTGAACAGGATCTTGAGGAGGTGCCCTAACATGCATTCTGGATCAGCTCTCCCTAGTGGCAAAAAGGAAAATGTGAAAACATAAATGACACTTAAAATCAGCAGTAGACTTGCAATTCTATGGTGGCCGTGTTTGTCATACCAGGATGTCGATCATCAAAAGGGTCAGGATCTGCTTTGTGGTACTCCTCTGTCTCCTTCTCAACAAGCTCTGAGATTCTGAAAATTACAGCGCATGAGCACGTTTAACTCTTTTTAACTAACCCTCAAATCATCCTAATTACACTGCATAAAACAGTCCTTTGTGAGGCCAGCTGCTCTTTCTTTGCCATTTCTATCCATTACAATGGTTGAGATTTCTATTAAACATGGCCAAAGTTTTAAATAAGAGGTCACCATGTAAGTATTCCCTGTGAGTTCTTTCTGCACTGGGATTTGTATGATGTCAGTGCAATTGACAATATGATGACCTCATGCACACTGCTCTGGGTGTGTGCAATCCTTACTTCTGAAGAAATAAGCTGGCCTAAAGGGAGGATGCTCTTAAACAGTGAGGGTGGCACAAAGTACCAGTATACAATAAATAAGTATTATTTTGTGTCAATCATTCAAAACTAGTACAACTACACTTGAACTTTGTTGTTTTTTTTAAGAAAATTACAACTTCATGTGTAAAAAGGAGCTTGAATCAAAAATCTAGATACCAAAAACCAAAAAAGTCTAACCATTTAGCCAAAAGCAACAAATACACAGTTAAAAAGGATAACATTAAGAATAAAGTGAAAGTATAAGGTTTGTTGAACTAGTAAAAAGCTAGCTCAAAGTAAAAATAAATGACTGCAGCTACATGTGGGATAAACAGAAGTCTGAGAATGAAGACTAAATTGAGTAAGTATCAGGAGGTAATGGGAAATTACACACAGTCAGTTCTGCCTCTGCATGCTAGTACAAATGTACACAATTTGCCACACTGACTCTTCAATACCACAATGAGGACTTAAAACCTTATCTGAAGTATTTTGAATTAGAATTTAATTTGAGACATCACAGGTGGTTTCAACAAAGGCCTCTGGGATCATTACAAAGGCTGGGTGCCACCAACATAAACAATATGCAAAGCTTACTTGGTGAGGATGTTGACCAGGTCCTGCGTGTTGCCCTGTTGCTCTCTCTCCCATTGTTCAAGTAGAGAAGTCAGCTCTGCCTTGGAGTCCACACTGGCAGATGCAGATGCCATAGCACAGCCTGTTAGCACAGCACAAAAATGCACTTAACATCATGTCTGGATTAGCCTCTTAAGAAGCCACGTGTCATGCTACTTATGTCAGTTTTAACATTTTTCCGACAGCCCAGAAAAAACACAATTTTAGACTTAAAAAGATACGGAAAGAACCTTCTTTTAATCACCTTGTTATTTTTAAAATTCAAAGCTTCCTCAAATTTTGTGGTACCAGCTTCTCAAATCTGAATATTTGATAGTTTAACAAACTTGTTTAACAATTTTCTGTCACAAGAAATAGAAAATTTCTTGTTTTGTTTCACCAGCAGTCAAAAGAAAACAAGTGATAAATACACTTCATTTTGCTCACCAGAAAAAATAAAAAATAAAGGGCATATATTTCTCCATTTCACAAACTTCATATACACAAAAAACTATTGAATGTACCTAGAATCACAATTGTTGGTGAGAGCCTTGCAGTTTTTCTGAAAACATAATATGACATTGGCTGGAGGTTTTACAAGTCAGTTTTTGCACCAACCAGTTATGACAACTTTTCAACAAAATATAAGTTCAAGGCATAAATTTAAAGCTGGACGTCTCTCTCCCTCTCTCTTTTTTTTTTTTAAACAATTCTAATAAGCTTGAAAAGCAATATTTTTATGACTCTTTATTCTTCTGCACAGTCTGAACTCTCTTATGCAAGCTTTCCTGTAATTTCTTTAATTGCAAGTCTTCAGGAATATTCTCCGGGCTTCTTTAAAGACATTCAAAGCTCATCTTTGGACGCTGGATGTCTTTTGTTTGCTTCTCTATCAAGACTGATCAGGAAGACTACATACTGCTTCAGTGATATTGAGGTCCAGGCTCTGTGTAGGCCAACCGATGACTGATAGGGAGAAAGAACAAAACAAAACAAAACAACAACAGAAAAACCAACAAACACAGGAACACTATCCAGGTATGCTTTTACTGCATTGTTATGCCGAAAAATGAAGCCACTGCCTCACAGGTGCTTTCCAGATTGCATTGCATAGTGGATCATAATCTGAGTAGTTTTTCTGATTTCATAATACAATTAATTTTGATCTCCAACACCACTGACTGAAATGCAGTCTCAAACCATGACAGAGCCTCCACCGTGTTTTACAGATGACTGTAGACACTCACTGTTGTACCCCTCTCCTGACCTCCTCTATACATACTGATGATGATTTGAACCTTAAATTTCAAATTTAGGGTGCTTCCCACCTGCAGTGTTTAGTCAATTTAGATCTCACACTGGTTTGTTTGTGCAGTAATTGCACATGGGTGCAGGCCGAAACAAAACCACCTACTCCAAAAGGTCTCAGTGCGGTTCCAGATGAACTCTAGAGTGGTTTGTTTATAGTGTGAACCTGATCCGATCCTAACTACCAGGTGTATGTTAAGTCTGCGTAACAGAACTTCTCGTAGTTATGTATACTTTGTTTTCTGAATGCAGCAAGATACTACAGCTGTGCAATGCTCTGTGGGGGTTAGCAACTAGCCATGTTTTCCAATAGCCCAGAATACAACACCTTCTTCCTGCTTTACTTTTGTTGCCCCTCCCCAGACACATCTGGCCAATGAGCAGCCTGAAAATTCGCATGTGGATTGTTGTGATGCATTTTGGTTTGCTTGCTGTGTGAACCCCCCCCCCCAAAAAAAGAAAAAAAAATATCAGATAACCAAATCACAGGGAAAGCTACAACTTATCACGACCAGAAAAAACAACCTATGGTTGTGAAAATGCCCTTCGATTCATAAGACCTGTTGCCACTGATTTTCAGTCCAGTTCTTGTGTATTTTCGCATATCTCAGCCATGTCTTCCCATTTTCCTTAAGCAGGGCTTCTTGAGAGCCACCTTTCTACTCAGACCATTTCTGAAGTATCAGCGAACAGCAGATGCATCGAGCCATCCAGTTTATCCAAGTCTTTGCTTAATCCCCCCCACATTTCTTCAAGGAATGACTTTCAGATATTGTTCGTTTGATGCAAATACTTTTAAACCTCCCACTTCTTTTCTCCTCCAATTGTACTTTTTTGTTGTTGTAATTTTTCTCTCTTAAGGATACGAGATACAAGTTTTCCACTAACAGTCATTTCCTTTTTGGTACAAAAATACTATTTTATGCCTGCCACACTTATCTTTGGTGATCAAAAATTTGACCAAAGACAATGCAACAAATGACAACAGGTTTCCAGTAATAAAGTGGCTAAAGACACAAATTAAAATTGGTTCTTTGTTTAGTAGGGTTTTTTGTTTTGCTTAAATGACTTATAGGTCAGAAGTAGTACAACAAAATTGCAATTTAAGGGATTACGTAGGCAAAATAACATGGTACAAACTTGCGTTGGGGGACCTTAGAGTTTTGGTGCAATTAGGCATTTACCTCATCTGCCCAGTTAATAATTTAGGATCACTGAAAGAATTTATTTATTTGTGCACTTTTTACAGCTTAGCCCACACTCGTGTGCTGCCACTATCCGTAGCTAATAATCGTTTAAAATAAAAACCACACCACGGCATTATTAAAGGGGAGCATGCGAGAACTTCGGTTGGCTTAGTCTGAAGGTTGTTTGGCTCCAGTCGGGAGAACAAAGCACGCTGACTCGCTCCGTTGCTTTTTCACAGCTGAGCGTGCAGCTGCAGCAGTCCTCCAGGGACTGCCGCAACTGTCAAATTTCTGTTTAAGTCAGTGTTTGCTAAAAATATTTTCTGTTCTTTTTGAAACACATTTAAACTCAAATGCTTTCCTACACGCACTTCACCTTAACTGAAACAGACAGCAGCAAACTCACATCTACTGCCTGTTGCGATGTTTGGCTAGCTGTTAAACAAGGAAGCTAATGTACTTAGCACACTAAAGTAGCCACTCTTCTCTTCCAGTACTACAGCTTGCAGTAAGGACGAACTGTCCAGAAATGCAAAACCTGTCATTTTAGATTACGACAACACCTTCCTGCACATGTAACACAGCACTAAGGAAGAAGCTAGACGTGAACCTACAGGTGAACCTGGATAGTTAGCTAGCATGCTAACTTTACCTTGTTGTTCCGCTCAGTTCTTGCTCGTTTTTCTCAATTTCACAACGACTCGCATCCACTTGTATTAGTCCAGACTTAAATAGCCGATAACTGCTTATCAATGCATCGATCACTGACTCACAGCCTCAGCTTAATTTGCTTTATTGCAGCCTTGTGTTGACGGTTTATTATCATTATGGCGAACACGTTCTGCGCGTCATTTTACCAGCGACCGGCGACTAGTAATGACGAAATCAACCACGCAGCAAAACATTACGAAATATTTTTAATCAGAGCTTCATTTTTCAAAACAAATATTACACAATCATACATATTAAAATAAAATAAAAAAATAAAAACATACTTCGGCAACCGGAAATTGATTGTGTTAAAAATATATATTTCTAAATTAACAATGACCCTGCTTTAAGAAATACAAATACACGGTATCATAAATTTGATTTTATTGATAATGGGGGGGGAATCACTACTATCATGTTGCAAAGAAAATGCAAAAGGATTCAGTTAATATAAACAGTCATATAACATATCATTAGAGTTTACACTGTGAGTACATTAAAATTGCATGTAAAACAAAAACATAACAATTGCTATCCCTTACCTTTGACATTACATGCAACACGAAAAATAGACAAGCCTTTTCAGTTCCACTAATATGTGAGATGATACATTCAATGCCTCCTTTAACTCCCTCATTACATCAAACTTTGATAATGTCATCTTTGCCCATATGTCACACAGCTCCCTTTTAAATCACCAAAATAGAACCATAAGTATGTAAATATGATCTCCTTTTTAGTGGTTTAATTAGTAAGAGTAAAAGGCTCTGATATGCCCAGCTATTGTGTTTACATTACAGTGCAGCAACAGGTGGCAGGGTAGTCATCTGCGTCAACTTTGAATTCGTTTCCATAAACAAAGTAGATGTTTGATTTTCCTTTCCAGGTGTACGTGACCTTGGTGATGGGGATCAGCTCTATGATTTGACGCTGCAGACAGAGAAAGAAAATATGAGTAGGGTGCATGCTGCTAAATTATTCTTTAACTAACCAAGTCATTAGATAATAGATAAACAAATGTTTTTTAATATAATATTGACAAAAAATACCTGCTGTAGAATGCGTGATGTCTGCATGTACTTTCCCTGGTGCTCACTGACAAGGCGCTGAGAAGCACTCACCACCGAAGTGTCAGGGAATCCTGAAAGTGGGTATACCTACAAAGGGTGTTCACAGTGAATTTAAGTTAAGCACCGAGTTAATGTGACTATTTAAACTGCACTGACCTATTGTTAAATAGCTCCAGCAGATTTAAAAAAAACAAAACCCCAAACAAACAGCGTTTAATTTTTACATTACGAGAAATGCAAAGGTATACAGTTATAAGCTCTGATAAGTTGATAAAGCAGCAGATAAGCAACTAGTCCTACACAATGGTCTCACAGGATGCGTTTGATGTCATTGTGGTCTCCAATGTTTTCCTAGTTGTAACAACCTGATGTACAGTAAATGGTGTTAGATACAACATGGGCTAAAATAATGATATTGTTTTAACATATCATCTCTTCTTGCAACATTAGTGAGAATAATAATGTGATTAAAGATGCTCCAAATATTCAGTCATGTAAAATGTCAGGACAGGACTGCATAGAGCCATGTGAATGTTTTCACATGGCTCTATGCAGTCCTGGGAAAAACTAAGTACAGCCCATGATTCAGTATGTTGCAGAGCAACTCTTAGCAGCAATAACTTGAAGTAGTCGTTTTCTGCTATCAGTCTCTCACTTTGTTGCTTTATAATGTTGCTTCAGTTTATTGAATTTTTTTGGTCATTTGTTTATGCACAGCTCTTTTAAAGTCCTGCCACAGCATATTAGTCAGGTTGAGGTCTGGATATTGACTTTAGCTGTCAGATTGCCTCACATGTGACTGTACTATACAGACGCATCAATGACTGCAAGGTGCCCGGGGTCCTATTCCTGTAGAAGAAGCCTAAATTATCAACACTCCACCACAGTGCTTAACAGTTGGTATGAAGTGTTTAACCTGTTAGCAGTCGGACGTACCGCCCACGGTACATTGGATGGTTTAGGGGACTAATTGGACTGCTAAGGGGTTAAGCTGATATGTTGTGTTTGGTTTTCTCAAAAACTGTGTTGTGCATTACAGTCAAACATCTCTCTTTAGTGTCATCTGCCCAAAGCACATTGTTTCAAAAGTTTTGTGGTTTGCTCATATGCAACTCTGCAAACCTAAGCCGTGCTGCTGCTCTTTTTAGAGAAAAGAGGCTTCCTCCTGGCATCTCTTCCAAACAAGCCATACTTATTCGGTCTTATTCAAATTGTTCTGTCACAAACTTTAAAATAAAATTATAATCAACAGAAAATTTTCTGGGTATTTTTTTTCCTTCTTTAGTTACAAATATATAATGATCTATTTTCAATTATTTTCTTGCGGCGTACCAGGTATCACACCAAATATGGATAGTAATATCATCATAGACAGAATACCATGTATTGGGTGTCTCTGAAGAGCTCCTTGCCAGACACCTTGCTAAGGTTCTCCACCCGAAGTCCACTCAACTGTTCCACAACATAGGCATCAGAGTTGTTAGTCCTGGAAGCAAGAGGAAATTCAGTCTTCTGTTATAGCAGCTTTACACCGTATATGAATGAGATTCATCTTATTAAGAGACTATTGCGCTGGCTAAGCTAGTTAAGTAATTTTTAATCAATGTGCACCATTTCACAGTGAGCTTGATGTAAACCAGGAGCTGTTGTTTTCCATTGCATATGTCACACTGCCTCGACCCTTGCCCATGACAGGAACTGCAACTGTAAAAGAACAACTATCATTTTGCTTCACAAAAAAAGCAAAAATTTGATTCATAATACATGACCCTGTTTGACCCTAAAAATAAGAAATCTGTGGTTTATGCTTACTTTTCTCTTCCTCTGCCACTGCAGTGGGTGCACCTATCATTTCCGTGACGATAACAAGATCCATTACACACCCAGCAAACTTTCTGTCAGGAGAAAAAAAGAAAAAGAAAAGGCTTTTAGGAATTTTATCATTTATCATTTTTTCTCCTGAGGGCCGTGCAAAAAAACTTACGTTACCAGCTCCGGCACAGTCTTTGCATGGTTTTCGGCCAATTCCCAAACAATTATGGCAGGGCTGTGAATGCAATGTTTATCGTGAGATAAAAATAAACAAAACATTTTTTTAAAAAGTAAAAGTAGTTATTTTTAATGTGTTTTCCACAGCTTACCTTCACAGATGATGTGTAGGGAACTTTAATAAATTGTTTGTCATCCAAAAAAAATTGGGGGGTTTTAGCAGGAAGATCCCAAGGCCCTGGAGGTTGTTGGGCATAGGCATCCACCGTCTGACCTGGTACAAATAAAATGCATCCTAAATAGCTAGCTGACAGCTGAAAGCTAATGGAATTTTGCTCATTGTAACATGCTGATAAGCAGATCTACATCTTTGACTATTGGACTGTTTGTCTGACATGAAATTCATAATGTTACTTCAGACTTAAGAGTAATTCTATTTTTTAACATTAAAAAAGGACACTTATTTAAACAGCATTGTACCTGTGTATGGTTCGTGACTCCACTCTGTAGATCTGGATTCAGTGAAAGTGTCCAGGCGGTACTAAAAAACATAAATGTTTGTATTGGTTATTGTTAATTCATGCTCTGTAATGTTAAGAAAAAAAAAAAAAAAAAAAGAGTTATTTTTGATTGTCATTGTGCAGGTTTTTCCAAATACAGCCTACTTCGTCTTACCCTATATGTATTGAATGCCTCCATGTTAGTGATCACTCCATCCTTTGCTGGTGCAGAACTGTAGCAGCATTTACTCTTTACAAACAGGAGTAAGGCGTCCCGGGCTGTGTTTTCAGATATAGAGGGAATGCTGCCAGTAATAAGGGAAGGTGATATGATATGTCACATTGTGTACCCTTTTAATATGAAGTTTCAGTTGTCTGGGTGCTGAGGCACTGAGATTTTTTTTGCTTCCTAAAATCCGATCATCGAAAATGTTTTGCAATATCATGAGCTAGTATGGTGAAAGAAAGTGGTTTGAGTCTTACTTCCACTGGGGTTGATCCAGTGCAGGCTCAGGCTGCGCTGCTGGGAATGTGGGCATGGGAGGTGGCAGAAATCCACCTTAAAATCAAAACGTTTTTAGATTCATACAATAAAAAAAGACAACAAAAAGACAAGCCTAACGCTAGACCTCAAAGGCTGGCCAGTTGAGTTTTTCTCTGAGTCTGGAACTACGATTAATCATATCTGAAAAACCTGCTGACAACGTCCAGTTTTATTTATAAATATTGATCTGGTATCTTTTATACTGACATTTTCTTGTACTTTGCAAAGATTTACAAAGCTGAGGGCAACTTTTCAACACTGCAGAAAAATCCGAGACCCCCATTTGATTGTATTAACACCTCATATTTTCAGTATACCCAAAGTAGAGCATATAGTGTGTATTTGGGAACCTTGCAAAACTAGGTAAATAATGTAAATATTTGTAAAATCTGTAATTATTGATGCATGTTACCTCATCATCATAATTCTTTTGTTATATGATTGTACGCTGTAACATGATGTAAAGTAAATATTAATTTATGAGTACTGCATTCATTGTCTTCTTCCCTTTCAGCCATGGAAAATTGTGTTTTAAGTATAAATATAGCATAGCATACAAGGTGTAACATTTTCAGATGTTTTTTTTTTTTTTTGTAATGTGTTTTTATTGAACCATTTGAGCCTCCGCATAGGACATTCATAGTGGCGCAAACAAACTATGTCCGGCGTACGATACCTCCCCCAGCGACTGTTCCTTCATATCCAGGCATGTTGTCAAACATGCTGGCTGGAGGAGCGGTGGGGCCAATGGACTCAGCAACGGGTGGGGCAAACATTGCTGAAACAAACCAGAAGAACCAGTTCACTCATAGCCACAGACAGACTTTGAAATTGTATAAAATTTCAATCCTGTATTGACATTTTCACGAATCACAGTCAAACCAAAAAGAAAACCGGGAAAAGAAAGCTGTAAAATAAATACATAAATAAATAAACTCCATCACTCAGTCTACTCTGAAATCTCCGGGCATTGTCCAAATTACACGTCACTGCTTCACAACATCCTATAAAGCTGTTAGGGTGCAATGTGACTTACGTTTGTGCAACTCCATGTTCGTATCCATACTGAGTTGTTTTTCCCGCACCAACTACTTCAGACAGGGGTTGATCTCACTTCCTTAAAACTTCCTTAAATCTCGCTAGACATTACACCCCCAGCAGTCTTATGTTACACTACATACGACTTCTCCAGCGACAGACACCTAACCTGTACGCCGCGATGACGTCACTCCCACAGCCGGAAGATGATAACTATTACTTTTATCACAACAATCTGTATCAATGAGTAAGAAAATAACAAGGAGGGTAAAAGATCTTACCAGGCGTCCCCGCAGCTGCTGGTATATAACCGGGATTATTTATTCCATAATCTCTGCCTGGCTGACTGCAAGTAAGGGGAAACGAAAGTTAAGATAATCAGAGTGGGGGGGCAAAAAATTTAATAAATACAATAAAATGGGAGCTGGGTTAAAGTTTAAAGCAAAGAAATACAGAATAACGCGATCATTACCTCAGAAAAGGCTGTCGCTCCATTCTAAAGCGTTTCACGGCAGCTACGAGAGAAAAGTCACACCGTGCAAAGTCTTCAGATGTGACCTAGAACCATGCACTGTCACTTCATCACAAGACATCAATCATGTGACATAAGACTGATCATTCGCCTTTTATTGCCCCACTCCTGCGTTACGTTCCCAGTTTTTCACAGCTGCCAGCTCTGGTTGCAGCAGTCAAACAGGATTTTAAAAAAAAAGATTTCTGGTTTTCTCAAAATAGGAACTGCCGTGTTTTATTGATAGTTTAGAGAAGTATAGAAAAACCCACCCCAGCACATACACACTCCCCCCAAAAAGAGAAAGTATCCGCTCAGGAAGTACGCACCAAGTTTTGGGAGCGTGTTACAAATAATGGTGTATTTACAGCTAAAAGCCTCAGAGCACCACCGGAAGGTATCAAAACACTTTACGAATAATAAAAACGACCAGAGTCCAAATATGTAGCTAAAACAGTTTTGACAAAGACAATCCGGTTGAGTCAAAAAGCATGTTGCATTTTTTTTTATAGACTACAGCACCCATAATCCTTTGCAATGCTCACGGAAGTCCTTTTTCTTTCCTTCCGCCATCCCCGAAGTCCCTTTTGGATTTACATCGGCGGGTGAGTTGGTACAATCTGAAACAATCCGCTAGATTTTGGGCATTATTCGCCCATCCTGACATGGTTCACGAATCATTGACATTTATTATATATGTACAGGCTACGAGTTATAGTTTTGTCTTGCGATATGTGCTTAAATTGAGCAAAGTGCTGGTGCTAAAGACTTACCGGCTGGCAGCGCCATCGACGTGAAATGGAGTTGTAGTCTTCAGCAAAGGCCTGCTGTACTAAATTTCTCATAGAAATATATTCTGCTCATAAATCTAATACGTGACAGAAAACAAAAGTAGTTGTACGTAATTGTATTTATGTTTAACCTCAAACTCATGTGAAGTCCTTACAGTAGAGTAGCATGGCTTGGCTAGCTAGCTAAACATTGAGCCTACCGGAGACGCTAGCTAACGATGGTCTGCACGTTTGCTTTGAGACTCACTTCTCGGAGTAGATGTAGATGTTTTGAGACATAAAGGCTATGCTTGTCTTTTGTTTCAGCTTGTAATTGACAGAATATAGTGCAGCAACGGTGAGGCTTGGCATGTTGAGTTTGTGCTAAACTTGTCTTTTCATGTGGTTTGTCCTCAGTCACCATGGCAGCCCTCAGGCCCCTCACTAAACCCAAGATTGTCAAAAAGAGAACCAAGAAGTTCATCCGCCATCAGTCTGACCGATATGTCAAGATCGCGGTAAGTGTCATGTCATAGATGCCCATCAGTTTTGGACTGTTTACCTGCGGGGACTAACTCATGTCAGTGAGTTATATTACCTACACGTTTATTCACATATCCCTACAGAAAAACTGGCGCAAGCCCAGAGGTATTGACAACAGGGTCCGCAGGAGGTTCAAGGGCCAGATGCTGATGCCCAACATCGGTTATGGTAGCAACAAGAAGACCAAGTTCATGCTGCCAACTGGTTTCAAGAAGTTCCTGGTGCACAATGTCAAGGAGCTCGAAGTCCTTTTGATGAGCAACAAGTAAGTTATGAATGCATATGCATGTAGATTACTGCTGCCGTAGATGTAGAGGACATGGTGCACCAAATGGCTTGTATTGGAATAATGTCATACATAGGTTTCTTCCCCAATGTCTGTGCAAAAGTTTATTATAATTAAAAGTATGCAAACACTATATTAAATTAGACAGCTACAGGGAGACAGAGTAATTGTTTTTGTGTAGTTAAAGTATGTTGAAGAATTTTACGGAGTCTTCCTTGTTCAGGTAAAGCCTCTAAGACTGTGACTGTGCATATATGCATGTTGAGATCATGTACAGTAAAGAAATAGGTTTAATATAGCAGAAGCCTGTGCATTTTGGTGGTATTTGTCCATAAACACAAGGTGCTGCTTGAGTCAGCGAAACCCCAATAAGTAAAACTTATCATGTTATAGTGCTGATGACTTTTCTGAGATATGTGTGCAAAAGACGATGAGCATTTCATATATTTAAAGTTTGCAGTTGCACTGACTGGTTCAACAGTGAGTGATGTTTCCATTCACAGTCATCTTGGCATTTTTCTGGTGAAAGTTGTTGCTGGTTTAGTATTACCTCCTAAAGATGTTTTGCTTTTGACAATTTTTGGCCTTCCACCTAAGAAAAATAACAGGGGACTGTAATTTTTAAGCCCCATCTTTACCCTTAGCCCATCTGATCAGTCGCCACTCAAAGACTTTTAAAATGACATTTTTGCCTCCAGTATATTGAAGTAGCTGCATACTTTTGTCACATGTCTCAAACCTCAACAAGTGAGACCAAACGCTGGAAGGATTGAGCCACTATATGAGCCCCAAATTTGTTTTTTGTTGTTTTTTGTTTGTTTGTTTTTTTAGGATATTTAATTTTGTAACTGTAGGCCATGGCCAGAAAAGACACCACTCATCCCCTGATAATATTTTTTAAAGGTGGTTTTAGTTCATGAGACTAATATAATAACCTAACAGTCTGATAACCAGAAATACAGATGTCATGTAAAAAAAAAAAAGAAAGATCTTGTATGAGGAAGTTGACTGTCAATGTACCTCCACAATAACTGAATTCCCAACATCCTATTAATAGATGTTTTGTTGTCAAAGTTTATTTGGTCACTGTTTAAAAGTAGAGCGGAGGGTTCAGTTTTTAGAGGAAAGAAGTTTGTAACACTTAAACACCTACATTGAAATGCTAGTTCTTCTCCCATGGTCAGACACAGCGGGAATTTCACTTCTTATTGTACGTGTACACAGTTTCTGGTTATCAAAAAGATTTTAAACCTATAATAAAGCCACTTAGCTTGTTTTCAGAGACTTGATCTTTTTTGAGATTACTCAGTGTTTCGGCGGTTAGTTTGATTCAGAAGGCATATAATTGATCCCATAAGACAGGTCGTGTTGAGAACCCTAATAGTGCTCAGACTGTTTGCTACGGGAGGATGTGGACCCCAGTTTCTCAGCTGTATTGGACAGACAAACTTTAGGCATATGGTTTGTGGTTCAAGGGAGCAGTTTGATTCTTCTCATTCACGTCTTCTTTTTAAAAATAACTTATTTTTTGAACCAGGTGTAAGCATAAGTCCACAGAGATGCTAGTCTGGTCAGTAAAGATGAGGGTCAGATCAGCTGCATAGTTTTCATGTAATTTGTGGCACCACTTTCAGAGGGTTGTCTTTGCCAGAACATGGACTGAATCCTGATGCTTGACATTTTGACATCTTGCTAATGTCCATAAAGTTGTGATTGAATTTGTGCTTATTGAAATTGTGACAGACTAAACTCTTTAGAATTATTTTATTTGGGATAAATACAAAAATGTCACATGTCAGTTGCTTATATTTCCTTGAAGACACCTTTTCACTAACCGAATGTGATTCTGTGCCTCTGTAGGACTCACTGTGCCGAGATTGCCCACAATGTCTCCTCCAAGAACAGGAAGCTGATTGTGGAGAGGGCAGCTCAGCTGGCAATTAAGGTCACGAACCCCAACGCCAGGCTCAGGAGTGAGGAGAACGAATAAACTGGTTATTCACAATAAAGACTTAAAAATGGAAAATGGCTTCTGGATCTTTTTTTTTTTTCCACTTTTGAACTTAATTGGCTGTTTTTAAAAAGACTCGTGTGAATATATGAAACCGATTTAAACCTGGAGTAATACTATAAAGATCAAAATTAGTACCAAGATTTTCGTCATACATTTGGTCAAATGTGCATTTATAAAATAAAAATTGGTTTATTTCTTACATTCAAAGGAGTATCACTCGTGGAAGGAAGAGCTATTTTATTTTTCCCCGGAAATGATAAGAAATGCTTACCCAAGAGAGCTGGTTTCATTTTCCCTGGGCAACATTATTATTATTATTATCTTTTTTTTCTTTTTTACCAAACCCTGTCGGTGAATGGAATAGAACAAAAGGGGCAAGATACCTGAAGAGAAGCACTGACCTGCACTTTAAACAGAGGAGGGCAGAACTTACGGACAGTTATTACTCTTATTACAGTGTGAAATAACCCAAACTGCAGTTACCTGTGGTACCATGTTTGTTTTAAGACCACCTCCTCTTAAAGACATCCTGAATTTATAAACTCGTAAACCATTAAAAATCATAAATATTATGTTTTTGACACAGGGAGATTAGACAGGTGATTCTTGTGTTAAGGTGTCCAAAGATTTAGATGATCTGAATATATGTACAAGTAATCTTATGACCGCAAAGAGCAGACTTTTTCAGACTAATTCAGGCATTTTTTTTTTATGCTGAGCATAATGTAAATGAGAACGGATGCCCTTTACATGGTCAACTCTTGCTGTTCAACCTTCTGTTTGTGAGGGATAACCAATCAAATGAGATTCCAGCTGAAGGGAAAGAAGCCAATATGGATTTTTCAGACAGTGGATGAACTCAAGTCCAGTGTAACACAAATAAGGAGTACTTAAAAAGCTTCTCTAATACAGATGTAAAAGTGTACCTAACGGTTTGTTTAATAAGGTTTGTTTTTTACAATTTGATATTATTTAGAACTTGAACAAAAGTCATGTCAGTGTAGTTTAAATGGTACCCTAAACATTTTGTATTGCTATTTAGTTTTATCGTGAGGTGTACTCATAGGCTTTTCGGGATTTCTGTTGCTATATATAAGTAAAAGAGGCACACATAATTTGTTAAACCTGCTACAGCAAGTTCATAACAAGCCTTTCTGTAAAGATTCATATGTGTTGCCTAATCCAAAATTAAGCTTGATGACATTATCTCTGACTAAAAGCTCTCTCAGCCATAAAGGACATTTTTCAAGCCTTCTGTATAGAAAGGAAGCCAACAGTTACCACCTGACTTGTATTGGCTGACTGGTTTTGGACCAGTTAACTTGGAGCTTAGAGTCAGTTTGGCAACGTGGATGAATATGTTCTGATAAAGCCTCGGCTGACACACTCATGTAATTACTTAAGTTGTGTCAATAGAGCAACGACAATATAATCAAAAGGCATTGCTTGAATTGGCCTGCTCAGATTGTGTACTGCTTGATGATGTTGAGAGCCGGATCCCTGCAGAGAAAGTTTCCATTGCGTTCTGGCAGACAAGCTGTGCCCCACAGCCCTGAGCCCTCTGCCATCTGTTCCCGTAAAACTGACATTGCCAGAGAAGCAAAAACACAACATTTATTTGGCCAGTCAGCTTGTGGCTGTTAGGATGTGGAAGTAAGTTACCAATTATGGTTGGAAAAAACAAGCAGAATCTTGGATCTGAAGCTTTCCTCATTCCGAAACCAGCACCTGTTTGTGGAGTGTCCTGGAAGACTCACCTTAGAGGACTGGATGTTCTCCAGAGAGAAAGAGAGGAGAACATGAGAACAGCAGGGCAGGCAGACACTGCAACGTCTGAGAGATGGTGAGAGTGTCAGGAAGAGGACAGAATCTATTTTTTCCCTTTCACTGCTCAGAAAATGAACATGTCAGCAAGGGTCACGTTTGGAAAAGGGCGCCTCACTTCCAAACAGCTCTTCTTCGCCTTCCCTCAGACAGATTCCCTGAGGAAAGGCAGCCGGTCTGCAGGAGGAAAGAGAAGGATGTTCTCCTTTTCTCTCAGATGTCGACTGGGTGTCATCAGAGGAAGGACAAAAGGTAAAATCTGACATTTAATATTTAACAAGATACCCAAGACTTCTATGGAGTATCCAGAATTTATCTTGTAATCCCAACAAAATACTTACGCAAGTTTACCTCTGTATATAACCTTCAACACTCTTTAATTCATGTACATTATGCTGCAGGCCTGTCAAACATAAATGTGTGAGCATGCTTGAGACCTGTGAAACTGAACATTCGCTTGAAGAAAATCTTGGATGATGATTCTTAGAGGTGAACAGGAACGCAGGCGTGTGATGTGTGGGACACGCGTTTCCTCTGGCTCCTTTTCTTCACACTGATATGTGCTGGCTGACAAGTGATTTAGTCATTTCGCTCCTCACACTTTCACTTGCAGCTGAAGCTGATAACCATAAGATGGCAGTGTGGTCAGTTTGATCGATGTTGAGGTTAAGCTCCACGGCCTCCTGTCTGGAATATGGTCGTGTGAAGTAAATGTAGGCACTTTCGTGAGGGTTTCTCTACGTAAATGGAGATGGATCAGCATCGAACAGCGAAACCAGTCACACACCAATGTTTGTCGAGATCACGAAATATTTTACACCAGTTTCTTTTCTTTTTTTCAAATATTGAATATCACACATCTTTGTTTTTATGCCAAGGTCACAACAACACAAAAAAAAAGGGCACTCTTATACTAATCAATACCTTGTCAGTAATGCTACAGCAATTATGTTGATTTATCGTCTGGAGCAAATGTAAAAGAGTCCATTTTTATAACATTGCCAGTCGGTTCCCAGAGGTTTTTATCAGTCCAACAGACTGCTCCATCTCCCAATTCTCTTTATTCTGGTGGAAATTAATTAGTCTCGCTCTGAAAGACTACACTTGCTCACACTGTAAATGGGGTATTAAGGACAAAAGTCTCAGAGGAAATCATCTACACCAAAGAGTATTGTGTCCACTGGAACAGCTGACTAATTAGGCTCCACGCAACAGCGGATAGAAACATGGAAATGTTTGTTTGTAATCACTTTACGCATGTGGGCAAAAGGCCGCTTTGGAACAAAGGGTCTAATGTTTTTTATGAGCTTCTGAATTTTATGTATTTTGGTTTTATCCCTTTTTTTTAAATCTGCCTCTAAAGTGATGACAAAAACGATCTGCACTGAACCAAAAACAGAGGCTGATGAGGTTTCGAGGAGCTGCCAGTGATGCTGAAGGAGGGGTTTGTTTTGATAGTGGTTGCAGCGCGGGTCAGGAAGTGGCAGGCGCCGAGGTTTTTGTGCGTGACAAATGCCCAGACAGGTGCAGTGATGGGCCCTCCGTGTTTGGGTGGAGGGCCCCTGAAGGATTAGCAAAGGGTCCTTTAACCCCTCAGAGGGTGAAACATGAGATGTCAGGCCTCAGAGGAAACACATTTCACAGTTTCATTAAGCTGCTCAGATTTAACGTGTTCCGATTTTACTGCCGTTTGAATATATTTCACTTATTATCACGATTGCAGTTTGAATGTCGACTGTGCTTGACGACTGCATAACATTTAGAAGCAGCAACAACTGCAAGATGTACAGGCAGCTGTTCTTCACAGGAATTTAACATATGCTTCCTCCAATATGCTGCGTGTGCACGTGTGCGTGCATGGGAGAAAAAGAGAGAAGATAAGAGCACTGTGTAGACACAAGCTCTGTAAAACGGTTTTGTCTCCATGTGAGAAAAACGTGACACTGTCTGACAATGAATGTGCAGGTGGTGTTAATTGTTCCGAGAGTTGAGTGTGTGGGGTGTGCGCAATTTTGTCGTGTCTAATCTGAACGTGTGTACTCTATGTGTGTGCTGAGAATGTGTTTGACTTGGTGGGAAGTGGATAAAGAGTCTGTATGTGTGTGTGGGGGTTGGCAAAGGGGAGGGAGTGACTATCGTGTGTGCCTGCTTCACTGAACCCCTCTGGCAGAGAGGGAGACAGAGAGAGGGGAGAGCAAACGCTGTAGCTCTGTATGAGAGGGCTGTGTGTGAGCTCATGTGAGTGTATGAAGAGGGCATGATAAATCCTCTGGAAAAAAGACGAGCGATTAGTAAGAATAGCGCAAAAAAACGGGACAACAGCGAAATGGCAAGAAAAGGACACGAACCATTTCTCTCCCTGCTTTGGATTTTATAGAAGGAGCACAGCTTGGCAGATAGTAGTTTTAGATGTATGCGAGCATTGAGAATAATCATTTAGGAAGGTAGTGAGGATCAAAATTTGCCCTTTGGAGCTCCAGACCTTCCTGGATAGTGTCAAAATTTAAGGACATGCTGGAGTTGATGCACAGGAATGAAGGAAGAAAGATGTTTTTTCTAAGCAGCTGAGATCTGGTCTCTTGGGTCGCCTACTTTCACCACAGCTCTCTGCCCACTACTAAAGATCAGCAAGGTTACTTCCAGAGGGTGGCTCCGCTGATTTAACTCCAGCCATGCTCTGTGGTCTGAGGAGAGACACCAAGAACAGCATTGGTAAGAGGAACATATTCTGACATTCATAGTCAAAGGGTACAGATTTTGTGTGGCCATAGAAGATTTAAGACAGTCACTTCTGAGAGGTGCCTACGTCCCTGCGGTCTTAAATCTGTTCAGCTTTAATGCAAACGAATTTGATGGTGGAATCATTACAGTGCGTGCAATGCAGCAGTAATAGATTGCGAGAGATTTAAATGTCAGTGGACTCAGCCACCAGCTCTGCATATCATCCTGTCATGTGTAATTAGGGCAGATATAGCAGCATAAACTGGGTCTGGAAGGGCCCAGTTTATAAATAAAGTTTCACCTCTGAAAATAGCAATATGATTTCATTGTCAGTCAGTACCGCCCACATATTTAACCTACATTCTGGGATAGTAAAAAGTGCCCTTAATTGATTCGGAAGTTAATCAACTCCCTAAATATTTATGCAGGAAGAATCTTATTTGTAGTCACCAGGTCTTTCAGATGGAGGAGTAGTCATACCCTTAAAAAAAGAGTTTCCTCTAAAGAAACAGAACTGAGAGGATTCATAGTTGTAATCAACACCATCCCAATCTTAATTTTGGCTCTTGATTTGGGTGATGGTTTTTCAAAGCTGAAGCAGGATGCCTGGAGGATGGCTTGATGGTACAGTAGCATTCAGTCACGTGCGGTGTGTTGGGTCTGTGTAACCCAGAGCCAGTGTTGCCTTTTGACAGCAATGACAGCTGTTGGACCGTCAGGGCCCCCAGGAGTCCGTGTGGTTACGAGGCTTTTGCCTTGCCTAACAAGTTTGCGATGTGTCACTCACTTTGTGTGCTTTGTGCCTCAAAGCTACTTGACACAGGACTTGTGCAGGGACGTGAGGTAAATTAATGACAATGTTATGCTTGTGCATATTCTCCAAATCGCCATAACGTGCAAGACGGAGATTTGTCTAGTTAAGCTTTGACTCATGCGGATGTGTCCACGTGAAGGCTGGATTTTCTTCTCGTATCCCGCGGCTGCCTGAAGGTTTCAGGTCAGTAAAGGTATGACAAAGGATCTATGCCTCTCAGCTGTCCGAAGGCTTCAGCTTCAGTTGGACAGATGTGGTGACTCGGTGTGGACAGAGATAAAGCGGTGGGTTTGATGCCCTTCAAGCACTTCAGTCTTTGCAAATCAGTGCAGATAACAAAAAAGACATGTCAGACTAAATGAAATGACATTCTTCATGTCAAACCAATATATTGTCAGTAGATCATTGTCAAACTGATATAATCTGAAGCCTGAAAGCTTACTTACTTCTTTCATTTCTGACCTAGAGCAAATGAGAGGAGATCATACATGAATATTTGATTCTCATAGGCATTCTCATATATGGACATACAGTACATATATGTAGTTCAACTTGATTTCTTTTTTGTCTATTATTATCCTCTGTCTCACTTGCATTTTGTACATTGTCACATTTCAGTGAGCCCTGAAGTTGGCTACAACTTGAAATCTGCTTTTCTTGTGACTGTTTACATCTGGCACCATTAAAAAGCATGCATAATGAGCTTTTAGCAGCAGGTGTCGTTTGCAGTGTGTTTATGGATTTCGCGAAAACCACGGCTTCATTACATTTAATACTGAGGAAAATGTACATTTATGATGATTCCCCAGCAGAGTACCACGGTTTGCCTTCTCAATGATGTGTAGACAGATTTATGGATGTTTGTTCAGATGAATATTGTAATTATTGTGACACTCTCACACAGTGTAAATCACCCTAAATCTAAAAACATGTATGGCACCTCAGTTCCCTTCAAGAGTTCTGGGGCTGCGCGTTGCCAAAACTATGTACCAATCAAAAATACTTAACTTCACCGTCCAGCGGTTTGAAAAGCTTGTGCAGTTAATGTGTTAGGACTGATTCTTACCAGTGTCTCCACTCTGCAGTACTAACGCAGTCATCATTCCAGACTCTTGCTTGTGAGTACTTCAGTTTGATGCACGTCATATGAAAAGCAGCAACATGCTCTCCTCCACTCATCTCATCCAAGTGTGGACCTGGCACAGCTATTTTTCAAGTTTGTAATGTGATGTTCAATCGCTGTGCTGGACAGCTGAAAAAGCTAATCCGCAATGAACAGGATTAGCGAAATGCCAAGTCAGTTTCCTCATCACTACGACTGCTGACATGGATGCAAGGCTGCTTTCAGGTTCAGATGGCTGGGCAGTTGCTCCACTAATCTGAGGACGGTCCAGTGCTGAGTCCCACTGTGGGTTAAGAATAAAAACTACCTTGCTCTGCAGAGCACATTCCCTAGCTTTATCTGACAGCTGCTATAAATGACATGAAATGATGATTTCCTCTCTATGCATGAACAGACCATTAACTGCATGCTGTTCTTTCAGGAAGGCTCCCATGCTGTAGTAGCTGCTTGTTGCAAATGTATCCTTGTGTTAAATTAAAGGTCTTTAAAGGTCCTTGCTGGAGACAGGGGCTAGCTATTTTAATTCCTTGACCCTTTAATATGATTGTTAGGGAAACAAAGTGGTGTGACCTTTCAAGGTCCTGAGTTTGAGGTGACCATTCTAGCTCAGATAGTCCTGACAGAAGTATTTTTGGCTGTAGTGTTTCCCTGCAAAAGCTCCTCAATGACAGAGGGTGAAGTTCAAACCCCTTACTGTGGGCTGCTGTCACGATGTGCATTGGGGCAGTCGTTTTCATTTAGTCTTCTGCTGCAGCATTTCCCTACATATCCTATCACCACACTGTCTCTTCAGATGAAGGACCATACTCAAAGGGAAGCAAAGAGTCCGGGGCAACTGACCAATCACATTCGTCTCGGAGGCGCAGCCTTTCAGGTACAATACACTCAAACCTGATGTTACATCATTTACTTTGTTTGTTGTCTGATTCATGCTACTATGCTCAATTCACCTGAGTCCCCAAGAAGAGGAAGCATCACTCCATGTTTGATTGAGACGCTTGTCTGTAGAGCCGTTTACGTCCTGCGGTTTGCTTGATGTTGCACTGTTTTGAATGCTTGGATAAGGTAAAATATTTGCTTGTGTTGCAAACCTGTCATTGGTAGTAAAACCACACATTGCAGACTGATTTAAAAGCACAGCACAATGTGGAGCGCAAGACAGAATGAGTTCTCCGTTGACACATAAGCACATATCCATCAATTATTGACAGGCCAGATAATTTCCAGCTTGTTCTTTATTATGAATTGGATGCATTTCTTTTCTCAATCCTTATGTAGAGTCGTTTGAATAAAACCAGTTTTATTCTCCACATCCTCCTTCTGAACTCTTCACAAAGATTAACTGAGACAGAGAGATCTGAAGGAACAAGGAGAAGACAGGAGGCTGAGAAAATAAAGTGGGAGGTCTTATGTCAGAGAGCATTTCTGTGAAAGATTCAGGGAAAGAGTCTTTCGTTGCCCCTCAGACAGGGTGATTCTGTCAAGCAGAAGCTAATGCTGACTGCAGATCTGTGCCTGCGTCTGTATCTGTCAGCAGAAGAGTATCGAGGAGTGACCACCGTGGATCTGATGAAAAGGGAAGGCAGCAGCCTTGGCCTCACCATCTCCGGAGGGTCTGATAAGGATGGCAAGCCCAGAGTGTCAAACCTACGGCCAGGTGGGCTAGCTGCCAGGTGAGATCTCTGCTCCGTGATGCATTTAAAACCTGGCAACCACACCAAGCTGCCTGGACTTATTATTCTGCCCCCTGACAACGTGCGCATGTTGCAAAGCTGCACCGTCTCACTAACTGCAGGGCTGTAGGCAATGTGTTAGATCAGCTTGACCCAGAGTGACACCCCAACAGGATCAATGGAGCTATGTCCAAGAGCAGATTTAAATTTTATCTCTATTTCTGATCAGTTCATGCTTGATTTGCTGTACTGTGGTGATAACTCAATATAAATGTTTTGTGAGCATGCTTTTTGTGCTCAAAGATTGTTTAATTAAGATAAAGCTAATTTTCCCCAACATCAGCCATGTGATAAGAAAATTCATTGGAAAACTCACATTTCATGATGATTAAGCAGCATGTGACCACAGTGAAACACACACACACACACAGATTTGTGAGAATGACACAGCCCCTCTGAAAATGTCTTGGCCAAATATGCCATCACTCGTCAAATCCAAGGAGGTTTTAAACGCAGACACAGTGCTAATTCTTCCGAGCAGCTTGTTTTCCATCAGCCGAGTTCATGCTTGTGTGGAAGTGCTAGTTAATTTACTTGGTGGAGAGACACACAGGCAGACAGGAGAGCGACAGGCAAAGACATAGTGTGACGAGACTGGACCAGGCGACAGGCCGTTCAGCTCTGCCGGTTGAGACATCTCTCTTACTGCTGTCAGTGCTGATTGTCAGTAGCCTAAAGGTGAGAAGGGCAAGCAGGGCAGAACATCTATTTAATTAATTAGCTCTCTGATGAGCCTCGTGTTGACTCAGAATGTCACATGTCAGACACCATGTACAATCATCTCTGTCAGTGTGTGAAGACGTGAGGCTTTCAGCCAACCTGCTCCAGCATCCACTCTCCTTTTTGCACAGGTGGCTCACTATGTTAGTCGGCTTACTGCTGATGCACGTCGGATCCAATTATCATAACTGTTTCAACGAAAACAGAAAACCAACTATGATTATTTCTGTGAAGTTTATTTCTCACTTTTATTTGTTTGTTTTTCACAAAGGGATGATGCACTGAAAGCCACTCAGAATGGTAAATGGCCTGTATTTATATAGCGCTTTACTAGTCCCTAAGGACCCCAAAGCGCTTTACATATCCAGTCATCCACCCAGTCACACACTGGTGATGGCAAGCTACATTGTAGCCACAGCCACCCTGGGGCGCACTGACAGAGGCGAGGCTGCCGGACACTGGCGCCACCGGGCCCTCTGACCACCACCACCAGTAGGCAACGGGTGAAGTGTCTTGCCCAAGGACACAACGACCGAGACTGTCCAAGCCGGGGCTCGAACCGGCAACCTTCCAATTACAAGGCGAACTCCCAACTCTTGAGCCACAATCGCCCCAAGAACTTTATTTCAACTCGCTGATTACAAATAGCTCAGGGTAATGACAGTGAGGGCTGTAGTGAGTTATAAATCCAAAGCAATGAGCTCCCCCCAATATTCTGATAATTCTCATTTTGAAGCTTTCACAGCTTTCTCTTACATTAAACATATTTGTACCTTTCACCTCACGTATTAAGTAACACAGTAATGCAGCCAAAAGCTGATATTGCACATTAGTGGTGCAAATTTTTAAACTTTGGTAACAAACGTGGATTGACTCAGAACAGCTGCCTGCTTTGTCCACTTAGTAACTGAATGCCGATCCTAATCGTATGTCTTGTCTATGACTTTCCACAGGAGTGATCAGCTGAATGTAGGAGACTACATCAAGTCAGTGAATGGCATCAATCTGTCAAAGCTTCGTCACGATGAGATTATCAGCCTGCTGAAGAACATTGGGGAGCGAGTTGTGCTGGAAGTGGAGTATGAACTGCCTCCATTTGGTAGGTGGTGTGTCTGATTCACAGTTTTAGCAGATGGAAAGAGTTGTGTGAGATGACAGTATGAAAATGCTTATCATTAATGCAAATTCTTTTTATTTTCAAATATTTGGTCTGCAGCCAAAAATCCAAAATGCAAGAACAGGAGAAAAATGCATTCTTTATCCTGCTTATTATTAGTAAAACAGAGTATTTAGGTCAACTCACAAAAACATGAAGAAGGTTTAAATTGAAAGGCTAGTTTGACATCCTTTTATTAATATATATAGTTTTTAAATTCCTGAAAGGAAGGAAATGAATGATAATTGGCAAAAGTAAAGGAGAAAAATCTCTGGACATCCAAATGATGCAGGTCATGATGAGGACACTGCACTGCCAGAGGACTCAGCCCTCACTTCCACACTCATCTGCACTGTGGCCTTTCTACATGTTTGGATCCAGACATCCTGACATCTTTTTAAAAGCAACCCACCAAATCAGCGCTTACTGAGAAATAAGTATTTCTGAACAGATGTTTAATGCTGATGCACGCGTGAAGCACAGCTGCTCTTAATGAATATTTCTGCTATATTAAAAGAACAGCAGTAACCTAAAACCTATCTGCCAAATCAGGCTCGGTTTGAACTTTCAGGATGAAAATCATCAAATCAATGCTTACTAGGTTTCTACGGGAAGCTGACCTGGTCCTCAGGCAGTGCTCTGTTTGCAAACCAGAAGGTCAAACACATAAATTTATTCACCTATTACCTAGTAATCAACTTTCTAAATTCAACATTTCAGGTTATACTGGAATCAAACTTTTGACAAACCTTTTGTACTGCTAGTATTTATTTAATCATTTTGTCAATTCTGCTTTACTCTTAGTCCAGAACCCCTCAGGAGTCATAACCAAAAGCATCGAGGTGTGTTTACACAAGGAGGGCAACAGTTTTGGTTTTGTCATGAGAGGTGGGTGCCTAGAATGTTTTTCTCTGTTTTTCCAGTCCTTTAATACATATAGTTTTCCATTGATCTGTGTGCTCTGATTTTCTTTTCTTCCTTTCTGATTTGGGTCAGGAGGCTTCCATGAAGACTGGCGCAGATCTCGTCCTCTGGTGGTGACCAGCGTCAGGCCTGGAGGTCCGGCTGATAGGTAAGGATAAGGACACAGATATGGACAAAGATAGATGTCTACTGGAAACAGTGTTTATATCTTTAGGCTATATGCATTACAAGTGTAGCCATTCATGTTTCTTGCCTGCATTTTATGTCTTGAGAATGCATGAGTGAGCTTTTCGCATTACTCTACGAATGCATGAATGCATATATCTGTACTGTGTATGTGTCTTTCCTAATAGGTGTGTTTTAATAATTTACTATTAAAACATTTGCTGTTCAGGTGGAATTAGATTTTTAGGCCTTAGAAGAATGCACCTAAAATAATGCTGAAACGATTTTGTATATGTGCGGCAGACTTTTTTGTTTCTTCCTCATTACCATATATTCAAGCCACTCTGTGAAACTGTGGCTTTGACACATACAGAGTATGTTATCTTCAAAGCAGAAAGGCCAGCGCTCATCCTGAGGCTAATGTAACATTGCACTTTTTTCCCACATGAAAACTGCGAGCACTAAACACTGGAGTGAACATAATTCACCGTCAAAGACTTAACGGTTGTTTATCTCATTTATCCTTCATCTCACCTGGGAGGAAACATTCATGTGGAACTGCTTAATCATCTACTGTGACTGGTGCACGATTGCTTGTAAAAGCATCTTATGCTGGTTGTTTATGTTTTGTTTTTTGTTCTTTGTTTATCCATCTGTGCTTCTCCAGAGAGGGCACTATTAAGGCTGGAGACCGAGTATTGAGCATAGATGGGATGCCTCTGAGCCGGGAGAGGCACGCTGACGCTTTGACCATGTTAATGCAGAGCGGCCAGGAAGCTCTGTTCCTGATTGAGTATGACGTCTCTGTCATGGGTGAGCACACACAAACACACACACAAACAGACACACACACACACAGGGAATATGTGGAGGCATATAGGGCAGCATTGCTCTGAGGGTAAATCATGTGGCCGTTTGGCTGTGTGGATCTGAGTGACTGTGTTGGAGACGGCCCGAGAGCACACTGGGAAAGGGGACACGATTGTTTCATGAAAATGTGTTTGTCTGTTCCCGAACAATGACTGCTAAAAAAAAAAAATTTAAAACATGTTGCTTTTTTGTACCATTTTCTTTCTAAATAAAAGTTGGAGCAAAAGGGAGATATTATATTGCATGTCCCCTAATCCTTGGTGATGCTATTTAAGGAGAAAAGATGGGAAGTTTTCAAAGCAGTGTATTGATTATATTGATTGTACTGATAGTATCAGTCTGTCCCAGTTATGTCCCTCTGCTATCCAACAACCCCAGTACCCTTAATAATCTGTTCACCTGCCCAAATGATATCAAATGCTGATATCAAAGCACACACTAAAAGCTGTTATAGCACAATGTTTCCCCCATAAAATAATCATTATTAGTTATCACTTTTTGTCTTTTGTGTGTTTTAAACAAGGTTAATAAGCACTTCTGTGATTTAGTGTTTCTATTGAGTTGGAGTGTTCATAATGACAGCTTACATAAATAAGTTGAAGCAGCAGATATCAGAATATCCTGACAAAAAATCCTGGGTTCTACATTTCCCACAATGCACGTCTTTCACTCTTGGTCACATGCCACAGTTTGTAATGGGTTTTAGTTGAGTCACCTTTATTACACCAGGATTATTTTCTCAGACTTGCAAAAATGGAGCTTGTTCAAAGCCTGCGTACAGCCTGTGGTCGTGTTCATACGCTGACTTTAGTGTGTTCCCTCATGATATTGTGTCTTTAAGTGAGTTATGGTTGGACTATAATGCAATAAATGGTACATACCACCATTATTTTTAGAAGTTTGGAATTGCAGTTTTATTTTGTTAAGCTCAGTTTAAAACAATAATGGAGTTAAAAAGGAAAACAAACAACAAAAAAACACCAAACATAAGTCAGCCTGAGGACACAAAAAGAATCCAGCACAACTGATATTCTACCAAACATCCTCTTTGTTGGGTAAAAAGTAGAAAGCTATATCTCTAAGTTCAGTAACACACTGCATGACTACAAACCTAATTATAACCTCAATGTGATCATAGTGACTAATTCTCAAGATTGCACACTCTGAACTGCTCTATGCAAAACAGGGCAGGTCACCAAGGACAGCTGACACATATTCACACATATCCTGTGTGTGGAATCTAAGGATTCAGACCTGCTGGCTCCAGATTCGACCAGCCACAGGATTCACAATTACAAGAAAAATACATTTAAGAAACGAATAAAACACTAAGATCTAGAATACACTGGTTGTGCTTTTTAAAATCCATTAAAGTTCCTTATTTGAAACATTGCTTAACTTTAATTATGAGCAATAAGTGTCACAACATTTGTCCTGCAAAGAAGATGTCACTCAAGATATTTAACTTCTTCGACATGACGGTATCTAAAATATGGGGTGTGTGTGGTTATCATCAAGACATGTGGAATAGAACTTGCCAAACAATATTAATGTCTAAATGCTTTGTTAACTAACAATAATGTCAATGTAAATTTTATTAATATTATTACAAGTGACCTCAGTGTGCTTCCCATATAAGGTAAAAACATTTAAAAAATATAATTAAAAAGAACACAATTAAACTTTACAAGGAAAAACAGAACAAAACGCACAAACAGACACATGGTTATTAACTGTAAGCCTGTGGCAACACAAAGATTTTGAGTCTGTTTTTGGATGTGGACACAGTTGTAATTGACCTCAGGTCAGTGGGCAACATGTTCCAGGAACTGGACCACAGCGACTGAAAGCACCCTCAGCACACTTAGATCTAATTCTGGGAACAGTTAAGAGATCTGCACCTGATGACCTGAGAGCTCTAGTTGGGTTATTTACACTGAGCAAGTCAGAGATGTAGTAAAAGGCCAAAGCATTGGGAGCTTTTATGAACTAACAGAAGGACTTTAAAGGGAAGACTGTGTTAAACTGGCATCCGAGGAAGTGACTTCAATACTGGAGTTATATGTTCAAATGCTGCATTTTGGACAAGCAGAAGTCGCCACACTGATGATTTGGATAATCCGGCAAATACAGCACTGCGGTAGTCTAACCTGCTTGATATTGATGCATCCACCAATTTCTCAGAGTCCTGGTGACCTTATTAATATGATTATAAAAACTGAGGGAAAAAATATATTATTTCCAGCTTTTATCCCGTTTATAAACCTCCGCTTTTTAGAGGACAGCCAAAATCCTAGTGACTGAAGGACAACAACAAAGAAAATAATGTGTGTATTTATAAAATGAACAAGTGTGCCACAGCGACTAACATCTGTAAGACTAAAAAACTAAGCACAGTGAGTTCATCCATTACTGAGTCAGGTTCTTTAGATGCATTCATTAACTTGGTTGATATTTCTCATATCTGTCTAAATGAATGGTTTCAGAGGCAGTGCAGCAAGCCTCAGGCCCTCTGCTGGTGGAGATAGTGAAAGGCCCCTCTGCCAGCCTGGGGATCAGCCTCGCCACGGCAGTCTACAGGAACAAACAAGTTATTATTATCGACAAGATAAAAGCAGCCAGTGTGGTGGAAAGGTGAAACTCACTTTTTAAACAAATAATAGTACTGAACAGACAGCTTCCTGATAGAAAACTTCCTCACACCATCCGCCTCTGTCTCACTTCTTTCAGGTGTGGAGCGCTGCATGTAAGTGACATCCTCCTGTCCATAGACGGGACCAGCACAGAGCACTGCTCTCTGATGGAAGCAGTACAGCTACTCGCCAGCACTTCTGACATTGTCAAACTGGAGATTCTTCCAGCAAGCCAGAGCAGACTTCCCATCAGGCCGTATGACACAGGTACATCCTGCAGGTGGCACGAAAAAAGCAGAGGAAGGCTCTTAAAGGTTATGGAGGAAAAGAGGACAGTAGTGACAGAGGAAGCTGTCTCAGATTAAAACAGGAGACAGGTTTTCTACGTCAGGACTGCAACAGGTGATGGACAGTGTTTCTTTTTAACGTATAAGTGCATTAGTTGCTTAGATCTATATCAAACAAGGCCAAAAACTTAGAAGATATTGGATTTTACAAAGAGGAAAATATTGAATCTCGACATCTAAAACGGTAAAATCAGAATAAGCTTTTAAAGAAATTTCCAGCTGGCACACTTTAAGTTTCTGTGATCAAAAGAATTTATCACATGATTACTGTGGCTAAAGTCAGGCATGGTTTGCTCTTAGACTTCTAATGACTTTGATTAGAGCCCAGTCAATGAAACCCAGACAGGGAGATAAAGGTCAGCTTTAAGGTAATGTATGAAAATGAAACTTTCTAGGCCGGCAGACACAACTATTAAGTACCAGGAAGACAGGCAACTGATAAAGAAGAGGCAAGAACTTGTTTGGCAAAAGATCGAAAATAATCTTAGCGGCTGGTAAAAAAATCTGTGGTAAAAAGTGGACATGTAGCAACTGTGATGTTTCTAAATACAGTTTGAAGCCTTGAGTTTGGCATTTTGGCCACTGATAAAGTTGTTTTTTAATTTTTTGTTTTTACCTTGACTCTTTGGAAGTGAGCTAAAGATAAAACTAGATAAATGTGTTATATACCAGGTTGTAAATTTTTGCTGTATTTCTGCTGTAAAGCTGGGCTTTTTAAACATAAGAGTCTAAGGTAAGCAACAACAAAAAAGGAGCCAGACCAATGCCAAAACTACTCAAACAGCCACCGAGGCCTGGCTTAAAAAGCAGGCCATTCTCCGTAAGACTTAGTGGATGTGGATGAGTAGTGCATCAGTGCAATGCAATAAAAATGTTCAGTGCACATCAGTGCAAATGATTCACACAGAGAAATCTCAAATAAGCGACCTGTCCCTTAATCACCACAGCACTGTGTGGAAATCCAGTGGATCGAGGATGCAGTCCTCACCATTTGTATTCTGCGTATTCCCGACAGCTCTAAAGAGCCTCACTGCTTCCCTGCTTACTTCCTCCATCCACTCTGAATTAGTCCGTGTGTTTCTGTGTGCATACGGCCACAATCCCTCTGGCTTTGGGTACACACTCTGCCTCTTTGCATACCAACAAGCCTCACACAAATATACACACACACACACCCTTTCTCTGTCAGAGATCATGTTGTTGCCACGTTCTGCAGGCTTATTTCTGGGTCAGCAGCTGCAGGGACTCCTTAACATGTAGCCATTGGAAGAATCACAAAGCAACAAAAGGGAAATGAGCCACAGTTATTTCACTTCTTTCTCTTCTTTTGCTTGGTCTGGTCTGCAGTGCTTTTCTTATATATATATTTTTTTGGTTTCTTCTAATATGTTTTGAAAATATTTAATCGTCTAAACAGAGGAAAGAATTTGGATATTTTACTTTAAAGATACCTATGTCACACTGAAATGATTGAATTGATGAAAATGATTATATATTCTGCTTTATTCTACATATGAGATTATGTATGTATTCCATATCGTAATAAAGTGCAGAGTAAATGTAGCTTATCTTGCCACCACTAATGTTTATCACTACGGCGCAAATACATGTGACATGGATGAATACTGTCAAGGCTGAAATCCTTGAACTGTAATCAATACAGCATCTCAACTCAAATCACAGCAGGCTATCGCTTCCCTATAAATTTACATGCACACCTTATTAAATTTCAGTTCACTCATTTATCTGGTTTTGAAGGAGGCGTTGTGGTGTTACGATAGCACGCAGCTTTTTCACAGCTTCTTCCCCCTCCAGGATAAGACGTGATTATAAGATGCAATTTGTCTAATCTGCTCTGGGGATTTAAGAAGACTGATACGGCCACTAAGAAATTAGGCGTTAATGTTTCTTTCCACCAGTGTGGAATGAAAGCACCATCTCTTGGAGAGATTCCCCTAGGTGAGCTTAATATAAGCCAGCCGAGCCAGAGCTTTTCAGCTCTTTTGATTGAGTCAGATAGAAAGTAGTTTCCTGAAAAGGGCCAGAGGTTTTCCTTCATGTATTGTTCAACCAAATTCTCAGAGTATGGCAACATCTGAAGTGCAACTGTACTCATCCATGTTTCTAGCAAATCCTCATCTATGAGAGCAAGTCGTCAGAGATTAGACGCCTCCAGACGAAGCAGCAAAGATTACTGTCACGTGTAGCATTTTTTTGACACATTTAGCTGAGTTAATCTGTTTAAATAAAGTTAATTATTGAGGTGTGTGTCACACAGCAGGTCATCTGCTTCCCTTTGAATGCCTCATGAACACAGCTTGATTGACTACTCGGTGTTACATAGGCTCTGGCATCAGGGATAAGATGACTTTCAGCGTAAACAACAAGCTTAATTTCTTAACAGAAACACCCAAAAAAAGAGAAAAGAATTACAGCAGACCATATAGACTGACAATCAGATGCAGAGACAGGCACTCTACATTTACACCAATCAAGCTTTCAGCTGCACTCAATCAAGGTCAAGCCACATGCTTCCACAGCTAGCGTCACTTCCTTGCCATGTCCAGCAGTAGTCCGATTTCTCTTTTTGCACCTTTGGACTTTTTTGAAAATGAATGTAGAAGAATGATCTTCAACTTGAAATCATCCCTTTGGAAGCTTGCTACTAAGAGTAAGGATTTCATTTTAGATTGTAGATTGCTTCTCATAGAGCGGTGTGTTTCGAACTGATTTTCAGATGCTCAACAAAATACATTAAACCACAGGATTTAATCTAGTGTGCCATGACGAACACATTAAATATCAATTGCTCTGCTCTGAATGATCCTTCCAGGCTCTGTGTGGTATGGTATAAATTTAGACATGGGAATGAAAGTGTGATTTCATGGGCAGAATTTTTAAAAATGTGGAAAACGGAGACGCGCCGCTGCTTCATTCATTCTGTCGGTGTGTTTTCCTCCTTGCTGCTTGCAGTAAAAGTGCAGAAAAGCAACCATCATCACTGGGACCAAAGCGGCAACTACTGCCATCCCCCACATGCCAGCCACAGCAAGACATGGAGCAGCCCAAGCCACCCACACAACCAGCAGGACCACTGCAAATGTAAGTTATCACTTGTGACAGCACTGCTGCTGGCAAGACACCACAGCAGGAGCCCTTTCTTCAGCATGATTGTTAAATCTTTTTTCCAAGAGGTTTACCCCAACACTGGTTTCTTTCTTTTGTTGCATGTTCCAATGGTGCTGCTGTGGATGATGAATTTAGAGCTTACTGTACCAGCCTTTTGATACGTGTTTCCTTTCAGCTCTGGTGAGTGGTGGCTTCTCCCCTTCCTCCACAGCCACCTCAGGCTTCAGCAGCCAGGGTAGCAACACGCTACCCTGCCCCATCCTTCCCATCACTCCCACCAGCCCTCGGAGCTCCACCGGCAAGAGGAGGAACAGAAAGAAGGACCACAAGAGCTCATGTATAGCAAACCACCTTCTTTTTCCTCTTTCCCCTCCAAATTAAAGGCTTGGTTCAGTTCAAGTATTTTCTTATTTAAAACTGTTTTAATCAGGTTGTGCAGCTTTTTTTGGTTCCAGAAGCGCAAGATATACACCTTACCAATGAATTGGGTACAACTAAGCTAGTAATTTGTTGCAGGACTCTTAGATTACAGGGAGGGGATTGTTGATTCAGCTCTATGGTCATTTGGGGGCAGCTGTTTGCTGTAAAGTGTCAAAATTAGTGTTTTGTTATTTGAGTGAACTGAGCTTTTAATATGCAAGCCACCTTTTTACTGTTTCACCCTGTTTGTGTGTGTGTGTGTGAACAGATTTGACTGATTGCTGACGTAAGCATGACTGACATAAACTCTGATTAAGTGACTCATTCCCTTCCCATTCCCATGTCATCTCTGTGGGCGCACGTCTTTTCCCCTTAACTTCCTCCCTGTCTCCCACAATCCCTTTCTTGCACTATTTGTCTGCCTCTGATGTGTCCCCTCCTTCCCTCCCTCCTCCTCCCGCAGTATCTTTGGCATCGAGCTCTGTCGGCCCGGGGGGACAGGTTTTTCATGTGGAAACGAGCGAGGTCATCCTGAGGGGGGATCCACTCACAGGTTTTGGGATCCAGCTGCAGGGAGGTGTCTTTGCCACAGAAACCCTATCCGCTCCCCCGGTCATCCGCTTTATTGAGCCCGACAGCCCAGCTGAGAGGTAGCGCAATGAGACGCCTAACAAGTAAACACACATCATGTAGGCAGTCACCTTGAACTAGAGTGCCTTATTGTTAATTATTCACAATGACCTGCCATTTGTGGGGGGAAGAATGCCTGATATCTAAATGACAAAGAAATCACCCCTAAATTCTCCTATTCAATTTCTATACAGGATGCGTTGAGATTTTATATACTTGCCATCACTGACAGGATCAACAACAACTATGTGAATAGTTGGCAAACACCAAAAGCTGAGGCACAGGTTTCAATGGTCAATCGGCTCCTGTACTTTTGCCCATATAGTGTAATTTACAAGACAGATATTTGAGTTTTGAGCATCTTCTGGGCAAGGTTTGAAGTTACCAACAAGGTCATGTTGGAAGTATTACATGTCAGATTAAGTTTGCACATTTTTGGTTGGTTTGTTGGTTTTTGTGTGAGATGTTTTGGAGATATTGCTGCATGCATTTCGCCCTTCCCTTGAATATAAAGGTAGTAACTGATCATTCCTGTGGTACTCTATCAGCAGCAATGTCTATTTCCAGAAGTCAAACCCACTCAGTGAAAAATCCCATAAATCTCCACTTAAAAAAAGAGGCGTGTGGCCGGCCAAGATTACAGCGCTGCTGAGGGTTCAACCATTAATATTTAAATTACATTACAGCTGTGTTCTATATTGACCAAGACTCTGTGTTGCAGTCTAATTAACACGCAGCTCAGATGTGGCCAACTTGTAGTAGGCCTATCTATTGTTGTTGTGGTGCAAGATTAATGATGGTGTCTGCTGGCGGTGCAGGGCTGCCTCCCCTGGGTGTTGTAACATGATTAGTCCAGCAGCAGTTGGACAGGAGTGACTCAAGTACAGCATCTGACTGTGATGCTGTTGTCTCAACCTCCCCACAAGGTTAATGAGCAGCGGTGGTTAGTGAATTAATATTAGCTGACAGGGCCTCTGTGTTTGAACTCACAATTTAAATGTGTTATATTTTTTTAAAAAATTTTTTCTCCTTCATACATTTTTGCGTGCGGAGGTAGTTTTAAAGTTCACAAAAGGGCAGTTTTGTGAATGTGTTCATGTCGAGCCTCGGGCCTGCATTTCATGTTATGGATGGCATTTTAAACATTCACACTATTTGACATGTGGTGTTAAAGTACATGACACAGTGTGGCTCATCAGAGTTTCAAACGTGCCTTGCTTATGTTAAATGGATGCTTCCGATTGCTTTAGATTTTGGTGTGTGTGGTGACGTGTTTGGGATTCATTGTTACCTCCACTCAGTGGAGACAACATGGTAAAAATTAGGGGTGCAACAATACTCGTATCGATATTGAACCGTTCGATACAGTGCTTTCGGTTCGGTACGCATATGTATCGAACAATACAAAATTTGTAATTTATTTTATCAACTTTCCTTCTGACGATGCTGCCTGTGTTGAGCGCTCAGTGAATCTGCGTTCGACTAGTCAAAGTCAAAGTCAACTTTATTGTCAATTCTGCCACATGTACAGGACATACAGAGAATAGAAACTTCGTTACTCTCAATCCCTAGATAAAATAGAAAATGAACATTTAAATATAAGAGTGATTAAAAATGCAAGTAAAATATTTTAAAGTAAAAATTAAATAATATAATACAATTTTACATATAACAAGAAAGCTATACATAAAGCTATACTACTCCGCCTAGGCTGCACTGTCAAGCGCAGATCCACTGAGCGCTCAACACAGACAGCATCTCAGAAGGAAGAGCGCAGGGCAAGCTAGCGAGACAGAAGTTAAGCTCTCCTTGCAACATGGCAAATTGAACCTCCCCCACCCTCATTCATATCTGGCGTTTGGAATTATTTTGGTTTTCATGTGACGTATGACCCTGAAGGTAAGCGCGTCATGGACTAAAGTAAAACAGTATGTTGGATGTGCCAGGCAATGCTCAATTACATGGGTGGGAACTAGTGTGTTAGCGCAGTTAGCTCGTTAACGTGTTGGCCATCTAGCCCCACGCACAGGGCGATCAGGGGTAGCTCGTTAACGGAGATTTGCAGTGTTGTGGCGTTAACGTCATTTCAACGAGATTAACGCTGACAGCACTAGTGGGAACACAACGAATATGACTGCACATTTACCGCGACATCATCCTAGTGCAAAGACAAGTGGAAGCAGACAAAAACAACAAGCATGTATGCTACAAACTTTACCCGAGTCATTTAGACAGCCGTTAGCACATGATTCTCCTTATGGGGACCTGATATGTTTAATATTGTGGCGAGCTCAGACAAGGTGGAGACGGAGGTGTCGTTTGGTCTTGCTTCCCGTGAGCTAGCCAGGGAGCACAGCCGTTTATTGACATCTGCAGAAGAACACTGCCGCTAGTTAACTGCTCAGCGAGGCAACCGCACAACAACAACAACAACACACAGGGCGCCCTCTGACCCCGGAAGGACACACCGTCG
>NW_005187501.1:1760966-1761626 GCF_000239375.1 Pundamilia nyererei
ACAACAACACACAGGGCGCCCTCTGACCCCGGAAGGACACACCGTCGCAGCGAGAGGGCGTCACCCGTCACTATGGCAACATAAACAAAACATAACTGTACAAACAGAATCCCGAACAGCCCTGACCCGCTACAATATGCTGCTGAGAATATAGCCCAGAAGAAGCGTATAGTATAGCTTTTATTTGGGAAAGAGCCATTTCTCTGTAATAAACTCTCTTTTTCAAAGATGAGTGATTCCTCAATCAGATACAGGGCTCGCAAAATCGCTAGCCCGACGTCCCGGGGCTAGCGATCTTTTCAGTCGGGGTACCAAAATCTATCTCTGCCCTGCCTGTCGGGCTTTTGTAGGAAGGAAAAATATATGTCAATGCTTTTGCATTCTTTCGGAAATGTAGCTGGGTAATTATGTCATTGGCATCGGTGAGCCACTGTCAATATGTGACATATTGAAATCGCGTTTTGCTTGTTTTTTTGCTTTCACTTTGCAATGCACGAACTGTGTATAGAGAGCGACAGCACTGATCTGTAAGTGATGATAATTTGTGCACCAATTTCTCTGACATGGTCTTATTAATTGTTAGCTTACTATGCAAACATGACAAGTGAAATCTCCCGCAGCTTAAACATGTGAGAGGTTGATCGCGCAGAGAATCGCTGA
>NW_005187501.1:1762956-1794271 GCF_000239375.1 Pundamilia nyererei
GTTAAAATATATATTTATAATTTTAATAAATGACAAATTAAAAAGGCATGAACATTTTTTTTGTATCGAAAAAATATCAAACCGTGACACCAAAGTATCAAACCGAACCGTGAATTTTGTGTATCGTTTCACCCCTAGTAAAAATGATACCCGATGAATATAAACTTGAATCAATATCTGTAATAATTTTATAAGACAATAAAACAAAGATTTTAACTTTTATTTATATTTTTTAAGCTGCTTTTTGAAAGAGACCACCAAGTCTACTGATTTCAGGCTCAGAGATCCTGCGTCTGGAGGCAAAAACTCTTCTTTACGTCTCAACCATATATGCTGCACAGCCAGCATGCTGTGATCACATGACCTCAGGCACCTCCTGGGGATGTATGATTGGTGCTTCTCCATGCAGAGCTCTAAAAGTAAAAACCAGAATATTAAAGTGAACACTGACGTTAAGGGGGATCCGCTGGACCTGAATTAGGAGACTTTGTTATAAACCTGCTGAAATGACACATTTTAAGACAAACAATGATTTGATGAGTGTGACACGATGAAGCTCAACATGGCAACAGATTTGAAGTTATTTAAAAGCAGGAGCAAACCTGAAACTGAATGTGAGCATCCAGAGTGAAGGCTAAGTCAAAGGTTACCCAAAGGTTAGGTTTCACATAGGTTTGGCAGATATGGCAACAGGACCTAGATTGCCCGTGACCTTTGGGACAAATCTGACAGGGCCAGAAACAGACTTGTTTTTCCCTTCACTGAGGTGAAGAAAATTGTCAGCCATGTCTAAGCAACATCTGTAGATTTGTCCTGTTTAAAATAACATTAGCTCCTGTTTCCCCCTGGTAATAAAAAAGAACACTTAAGATTGTCATAAAGGGAGGATTTATTTCAGGACGGTTGTATTAGTTTGAACTAAAAAGCTGATATTTTGTCATTTGTTCTCAGGTTTCTCTGGTTTTAAAAACAAAACTCTCACACTCTTGAGAACACGACAACCTTTTCTTTTTCTTCATTTAAAAAAAAACAACACATTTTCAAACAGTTATGGGCAGAAAGTGAAATTAAAATCTGTTCTTTTCATATTTGTGTGTTTTGCTGCGTGAAGGTGTGGGCTGCTGCAGGTTGGCGACAGATTGTTGTTCATTAATGGGATCCCAACTGAAGATGGCACTTTGGAGGAAGCTCATCAGCTGCTCAGAGACTCTGCTCTGGCTAACAAGGTCACACTGGAGATTGAGTTCGATGTTGCAGGTATTGCACAGGAACGGTAACTTCATATTGTGAAATCGTATAAGCTTTTCCATTTTCCCTTTTAACGTTGTTCTAAATCTCAATCAGAGTCGGTGGTTCCCAGCAGCGGCACTTTCCATGTTAAACTCCCCAAACGGCGAGGGATGGAGCTGGGCCTCACCATCAGTGGTGGGTTTGTTGAATGCGAGACACCCAGAAGGGGGCAGTGTTGCTCAAAATGTTTGCAAACTCTCCCGTGAATCAATGTTCTGTGATCCATAAAAAGAGAGGGGGAAAAAAAGGCATGAAGCTCATACCTCATTACCTCTGAATAATACTGGCCTGTACCAACAGTCATCATTACCCTGTCTACTCTAACCATCTTTAAACAAAAAAAGACACAAGCAGGAAGCCGACATTGACAGGGCAACAAAACGAAAAGGAAACTAAGAGACTAAAGTGCTTAGTTAGTTAAACTGGTTTAATCGTCATATCTTGCTGCCTGAAATGTCAAAAAAATGTATTCTGTTTTTAACAGCGAGTAAAAAACCTGGCAAGCCCCTCATCATCTCTGACATCAGAAAAGGAAGCATTGCGCACAGGTATGTGCTGTCATTATGTTGAGCTCATAATGTTGAATGATTTATTAGTCCAGCTTTTTCAGGGCTGGGTCATACTGATTTTATTTTATTTTTTTAATAGAAGTCAAACTTCTAAGACTTCTCAACACTTCAGGCTGATCTAGGTTTTCTGGGGTTAGGTGGGATTATTCATTACAAAATTACATTTTGTCTATCCACTATATAACAAAAGCCTAATTGGATTGAGGTATAAAAACTGGATCAGTAGGCCACAGCAACTTCATTTCAAAAGGGCTCAGTGTTGAGTAGGCTGAGGGTGAGGTTACGGTCACCCCCAAGGATCCCACTGAGACATGAAGCTAATAGGATTCTGACAGTGAGTCGGGAGGAGTGGCCGGTCCCAGTTTAACAGTTGTGATCTTCTTGCTCTTGGGTCCTGCAGAACAGGCACTCTGGAGCCCGGAGACCGGCTGCTGGCCATCGACTCGGTGCGTCTGGAGAACTGCACAATGGAAGACGCGATGCATGTCTTGGAACAAGCAGAAGATATGGTCAAACTCCGAATCCAGAAAGATGAGGACAACATTGGTACACGAACCATTTAAAATACATTGCACTGTCGGAGATTAAACCAGATTATCCCATTAGTTGTTTGGTTTGATAGGGGTCCTGGTTTGATGTCAGATATTTGTCAGTTGGTCGCCCTCTAAACCTCTCGGGTGGTTTCATTTAATAATAATTTTTTTTAAAAATTACATGTGCTCCAGTTTATAAGAAAGTGAACCTGAAGAATAAAGGTCTCGACCCACTGTGTGAACCAGCGCATGACCACAGAGACTAACTGTTACCCTTATCTAGATCAGGAAACTCTTTGGTGCATGCAGGCAACCTCTCAAAGATTTGGGGTCACTTTGAAATGTCATTGCTTTGAAATGAAAAGCAGTTTGTTTCTCTTATCTGTGACAATAATATTGACCACACAGGAAATGACAATGAGTCTTGTCAGCAGTGAAGAGGTGACTCGGTGACGATTATGGCCTTCAAGGCAAGCAAAAAGGATAAAAAGGCAATTTGTCATTCTCCGCCAGTTATCTTAATCTTTTTACTTTATTG
Organism: Pundamilia nyererei; assembly: GCF_000239375.1. Taxonomy (NCBI): domain Eukaryota; kingdom Metazoa; phylum Chordata; class Actinopteri; order Cichliformes; family Cichlidae; genus Pundamilia; species Pundamilia nyererei. The sequence goes on from NW_005187501.1 coordinate 1,765,887, forward strand.
GCCAGTGTCAACATTTCTCTCAAACTCATGTTCCACATTTTCATGGATCATTAGTTGTTGCTCATGAAATACTCGATCGGTTTTATGCTAGATTTACAAAAGCAAACAAACATAAAAATGTGGTTTCATTTCATAAACAACAGTTGAGTGACCTCAAACTCTTCTGTGGTGCATTTCTGGAAAAAAGAAGCTCGTGTCTCACATACCCAGAGCCCGTGCTGGCTGACTGGTTCTTACACTGGAAAAGTTCCAGTTCTAATATTGTACGGTTTAATTTTTAATGTGAATACTTCCTATTATCAGTCGTTCTTTTGATAATTTGTTTTAAACAATTTATTGTAAGTCTTCATATCTTGAGTGTACATTATCCTCTGTCCTTGCATGCTGTAGATGAGTTGGAAATGTCAGGCTCCATAATCTACACAGTGGAGTTGAAGAGATATAACGGACCACTGGGCATCACTATTTCTGGCACAGAGGAGCCCTTTGATCCCATCGTCATTTCTGGCCTCACCAAGAAAGGCCTGGCTGAGAGGTGAGTGAAGGGCAGGGCGTGACATGTGGAGCTGCAGGGGGGGTTCAAGGTAGTAGTACAAGAAAATGGTGCTGCATTGACCTTAAGCCAGGTCCTCTCTTGAGTTGCCTCTTTTTTTTTTTTTTTCTTTCCTAATAAATGAGACAGTAAACAATGGCTGGCTAGTTTTTTTTTGTTTTGTTTTCCTGTAACAAGACGCCTCTTTGTTTCTGTCTGGGTCAGCATGCTGGCAGCCTGACAGCTCTCCTGGCCATCTCTGTTGGTACTGTCTGGTAGATCTCTGCTTCATCTGCTCTTCTAAATCTGCAGGACTGGAGCCATCCATATAGGGGACCGAGTCCTAGCCATCAATGGTGTCAGCCTGAAAGGAAAGCCACTGAGTGAGGCCATTCATCTCCTGCAGATGGCTGGGGAGTCAGTCACCCTCAAGATCAAGAAACAAGCTGATCGTATATATATTTTCGTTTGTTTTTCATTGTTAGGAGAAGAGAATGAACCAAATTTTACTTTAATCGTTTTATGGATCTGAGACATTATTCCTAAGTAGATCCTTTATTTTATTTTTTTTAAATTCTGGGGCTTTTAAAGTCCCTCTTTGCGTGAAGCAAATTCTTTTCAAATCTTTACAAAACACCTTGTTGTCAAAGGAATTAAGAGATGAGGGACACAAAAGGCAGAAAATAAATGCTTCTGCTGTGGAAGTGTTGCAGTGTTTTACTCAGGTGGTGTGAAAAAGTGCACATCTTGTTTCATGCCAGCTCACTGTCCATTCCCAGAGTCTGACGGCCGGCGGCCTTTAGAAAGAGAAGCTGCGTTTTTGAGCGACACAGAGGATGATCTGACAGACTCCCAGAAGACCAGTAAACACTCAGAGCTCTACTCTGCCACTATACCCAGTATAGACTCTGCCATGAGTTCCTGGGATAGCTCGGGGTTTGATGCAGGCTACAGTAGCCAAGGTGAAATCTAATGTTCACGAGCAGTCTTCAGATAAACCACATTCTCCTGCACATCTAATGAGATTTTTTTTTCTTCTCTTCATTTAGGGACATATCTTCACAAAGGATCCGATATACTGCTCAACCCAAATGAGTGGAGGCGCACAAAGCACAGGAGCCAAACCACTTCCAGTTCTGCAGGCCTAGTCCACCACACCTCATTGTATGATGGGAGATTCACAGAGGATGAGTGGGACAAGATACCTGGGTAAGTACAGAGGCCCTGAGGTCCATCCCAGACATTTAGTTTGGTGAATGTCTGAGGGTGGGTGATGCTGGTGCAGTTGAACAGGAACAGCATTAAACACAGTATTAGCAAATAAAATTTAAAAATCAGTATTTTTAACTGGATGAATCTGTCAGGACTGGCTTTGTGTGTGTGCAATGTGTCAGGTTGCAGCTCAAATATCTTTATTCAGTAACATGACAACACCCAAACCCACCTCATCTGTCAAACATGTGCAGTTGTTTTTGCTCTTGTGCTGCGTGGTCACACACCTTGGTGGCTTCTTGTTTCCGACATCTTTGTCAGTTTAGCTTTAAGTGGTTTTCTTAATTCAATAATATGTTGTATAAGCAAACTCTCCTGTGATGTTTCCTTTCCCTGATCGTTAAGGTCACTGACAAAAGTGCATTCTGGATTATTTTGTCATTTTGTGTTGTATGCCTTCATGTTTTTGTGCTTTTTCCAAACTGTCCTTTTCTCTTCTTTCTCAGGTATTCTCTCTCTCATCTGCTTTACTAACTGCCCACAAGCTCTTTGGTGTTTCACATGTGTACATCTTTTTCTGTCACCCCTGTCCGTATACAAAAAAACGTTTCCTCAGAAAAACATCCAAAGAGCCCAAGGATCAGCCTTATCTGTCTCGTCACACTTCTTCTTCTTTTTTTTTTTTTCTTTTTCCCCCTGAACTTTTATGTCATGTGCTTTAGATTTCCTGCTTTTTTGGGGGGGTGACGTCACTTTGTGAATTTGAAGTCTTTATCTTAATCTAATGGACTCCTGCGGCTTTTGAGCTGTTACAAGAGAAAGATTTTACATTGAACCCTCACTGTGGTCCTGAGAGATTCTCAGAAGGACTCTTCAGCTTTGCAGCCCCAAAAAAAAACTGCATTTCCCATGCTGCCTCTGTATGCAGCACCAACAATCCAGACTGCAGGACTGCTCTCATGCTTTGGTTCCTGCATTGTCATAGATTTGTCAGCCCCCCTCGTTGCCATGGCACCCTGAACCAGGAAGACAGCTTCTGGTCCCAGGCTCTGCAGGACCTCGAGACCTGCGGCCAGTCAGAGATTCTCAGGGAGCTGGAGGTAGGCCCGCCTGTTATCTCCATCCCCCTTCTGTTTCAGTTTCCTCTCTAGCTTTGTCCTACTTGTGTACTCTCAGACTTGCATTGGCCTAAATGAACATGCCAGATGAAGCATTACGATAACCATCATCGCTATAATCTGTTATTAAATCTGACAAGGCAAGCTGGGCACCTGCTGCCATGCTGACTGCAGAAGGCTTTTGCACAATGCCTTGGCCTCTAATCTATGTGTGTGAATCTAAATAAGTCTTTGTTCCTTTTAAATCATTTATTTTTTTAAACAAATGTTCTAATAATCCCTCTCTTGTCTTTCAGGCATCCATGACGGGTAGCGCTCTTAGTCTGTACCTAGATGAGACCAAAACAAATGAAGACTCAGTGTTTCCCTCTGAAATAAGTCCAATCAAGAGGGAAGGAAGCCATGGAGAAACTCTAAACAAAAGCAAACTGAACATGTCAACTGGAGCCGGAGATGTTTCATCCAGGGTCAAAGGCGACAACTCTGAAAATTTGCTCCCTACAGCTCTGGCACTGCACAAGGTGACAAAAAGGGTCATGAAATAATTATTTAATTTGAAAAAAAAAAGTTATTCTTAACGCTGTACAGTAATTACAGGTTGCGCGCGTGTGTGTGTGTGCGCCTCGTGTCGTTGTCGTCGTTGTTTTCGTCCCAGCCTTTCTTGCCCCATAGAAAGTTTTGACACTTGTTGTTGCCATCATATTAAAAATTTGCTATTTTTTTGGTGAAATTGTAAAATGTTTAAACATTAGAAATGTTTTGTATCCTCTACTGTGAATAAAATACAGGTTTGTGAGATTTGCAAATCATTGCATTCTGCTTTTATTTGCATTTCACACAGCATCCCAAAATTTGTGGAGTTTGGGTTGTATGTGAGAGATCAGCTACTCTAACTTTGGATATCTCATCACACGTTCTGGTACATGAGACAATTTTTCATGAAAATCAAAGTTTAAATACAGTATGTCAAAGACTTTGCATTTACAAAATTAATACCTACATTGGTATCTTGCGTGTTATCCGATTTGCAGGTTTTAAACTTGAGCTGTAGTAATAGGCCTGCCAGTGCACGCACACTTGATGAACATGGTACAGCATGTTCTGTAAAAATCGGTGTGTAATGCGTGTTTATCTCTTCTACGTGACTTACCTCGTCGGGACTGGCACATGAGACAAATTCATGTGATGCTTTACCTGAGCATCTGTGAAACTTGTGACTACACGCCCACTGAGAAGTCTGTTTGGCGTCATATATGCATCGCACCATGACTGGGAGTAATAGAGGGCATCAGTCCTGCAGTGTGGAAATTAACAATATTTTTAGTTGACACAACCTATATGCTATCATGGAAAAATCACCAAGTACAAGCTTAAACCTGCTTTATTTGGTTATGGTTAAAGCTGCCGACCTTGTTTTAGGGAACATGGAAATTGAGAAACAAAGAGCCATGTGGCTGTGGGCATTGTAATTGTTTAGTCTTTACACAGGGAGTGGACACAATAAAAGACACCATGTACAGTCCAGAGCCAGGTCAGCTGTTTAAACTAGTTTCCATTCTTAAGTTATTGTCGGGTGTCCGGTTGCTTAGTTTAGCATTATGTACAAACAGAAAATGATCTCATCTAACTCTTTGAAAGGCAGTGCTTAATGCCAAGTACCAAAATATCTTGCAAAACGTTTTCCAGAGAAGTGATCACCAAGAAACAATAGCTTTTCCGTGTCTCATTCAGACACTCTACTTTGATGTTTCCCTTGTCAAGAAAATGTTTAATGTCAAAGTCGCCTTATGACTCAACTGTCAATGTCAGACCTGAGTTGTTTGGTTGGGGGTGGGGGGGTTGTTACCTCTGCTTCACCTAAAGGCATACAAATATTTCTGTAGTGTTTTATTTTTCTTCACAAAAATCTATAGCTGGAGTACATCTTTCAAAGCCAATGAGGAAAAAGGTTCCAAATGCTGAAGAATGTTTTATCTATGACTACAATTTGCCCTCTGTTTATAGGTGACTATAAGAAAGGATCGCGAAAGCCGTGACTTTGGTTTCAGTGTGTCAGACGGGCTGCTGGAAAAGGGTGTCTACGTGAATATGATCCGGCCTGATGGCCCAGCTGACCAAGCAGGGTTGAAACCTTTTGACCGCATTCTTCAGGTACTGTTTGCCTTTACAAAAAGGAAAGGGGGGAAAAAAAGTTTCACATGCTGGAAAATGCGTTTGTTTTTTTGGGGGTTTTTGCAGCAAGTTGGGTGAGAACACTGAGACGTTTCATTTACACTCACCAGCTGCGTTGTTAGATACACCTTGATTATTCAGCCCTGCACCCCACTCTGCAACTTCTCTCTTCCAGTGATGCCCCCAAAACCCTCCATAGTGACCATGTCTGCTCCCAGACCATCAAAAAATAAACCAAAAATCTGCAAATAATGTTTTAAGCATAAAAATTCACAAACGACAAATTCGCAGCAAGGTGAATATGCTTAAGTGAATCACTGTCGAATCAAAGCACAGGCCACAGAGGAGTGGCAGCAATTTTTCATTCCAGCTTATTGACTAGCCAAAGACAGTCATCGGAAAGCAACACTCTTGGGATTAGAAACATGACGTGGCATTACCTTGACCTCCAGTAACACTGTGAGGAATCCTGAAGTTGTTTTTGATGAGGATATGCTGTTCAAGGCTAATATTTTAAAAAAGGAAAAAAAAAACAGGAAAAAAAAGCTTGTCTTCATATTAAATTCAGAATTAAACTTATAATCTTTCTCCACGTGCAAGGTCACAAATACTCCCATTTTATCCTAAAGATCTCCTAGTGTTATGTCACAGCAAAACAGTGCTTATAGTTGCTGGAGTATTTAAAAGTAGAATGGGAGGCAGAGCCTTCAGCTTTCAGGCCTCTCTTCTGTGGAACCAGCTTCCAGTTTGGAATTTGGGAGACAGGGAAACCACTTTACTTTAAGCATTAGGGGTGGATGAGGTCATCCTGAAACCTCCCTCAGTTACACTGCAAAAGACTTAGGCTCCTAAGGGATCCCACTGAGTGTTTCCTCTTTACTCTGTTGCTACTGTTTATACACCACTTTGCATTTCATCATTAGTTGTTTTTATGAAATAATAGCTCTCGTCCACCAAATGACTCTTTCAGGGAAAAGAAGTGTGTACTGAATAGTAAAAGAACTGGTTGTCATTTCCCAGGTGAACCGTGTAAGGACCAGGGACTTGGACTGTTGTCTAACTGTGCCCTTAATTATGGAGGCCGGAGACAGCCTGGAATTGGTCATTAGCAGGAATCCACTGGCAGCAGCAGACGCAGAGCTGCCAAACGACTGTGACGACCCCTCAAACTCACTGTTCTGCTTCCCCAACCACGGGAACAACATAGTTGCCCTCTGACCACAAAGAGAGATTCTAACTCTGCAGTATAGGGGACCTCTCTTGAACACACACATCACGTGGTTAAGCCCGTCACATTGTACCTCTCAGACACACCTTCACACTCATTTTCAGCACTCAGCGCACATCCACAGACTCAACCACTTTCTTCCCCTGAAAGCATCGCTCTCTGTCTCACAAAGTCACAAGTGCATGTGTTCACAATTGCCAGTTTTAGTCACTGTGTTCACATGATGCAGTTCAGGGGAGGCTCTGGCTTAAGGGCAGACTCCCCCACCCATTCCACCTCCACAGGCAAAGCCACATGCAGGCTTATATAACAAGGGAGTCATAGTGTCTGACGGAGCCAGGATGTCAAATACACAAGCCTCGGTTCTAGAGAGGCTCGAATGCTCAATGCATTCACTGCACAAGTTACCGTTTTCTTTAATAGGTTTTCTCATTCAAGGACCAAAAACCTAGCTCTGTATTTCATTTACACATTTGCAAATAGAAGCCCCAAATACAGTATTTCATGTGCATGTAAAACAGTCATACAGAGACACAAAGGTGCGAGTAGGCTCGAGATTCAAGGAATGTTGCACCTATTTGAGTTATTTCACCCATGACTTGGCTCACTGCCCTCGTTTCCAGTCTCTACTCCACACTGCCTGCCCTAGAGATGGGACAGTGCCTCCAAATAGACAAATGCTGTCTGATACTTGTGAGTATCATTAGCCACATTTTAAATTCCCTTATGTTAATGTCACAAATTCATAGAAAGGCACTTAATTCTTAGTTTTTAGTAATTTCATTGCTTCCGAATCACCCTAGATATCATGCTTTATTTATTTATTTTTCTGTTGACAGATTTTCAGTTTCACAACATTTGCATTTTTCTTTTTTATTTGCGGCACCACATTTGCACCATTCCACTTTTAAGAGTTCCTATGTTCACATTTTTCACATTACTGTATGACTTTGCATGTGGCATTGCACCAGAATGACTTGGGCACTGATGCTTCCTCAAGTGAATTACACCTTTTCCAAAAAGGAGGATGAAAAGTGTTTCATTCATCTCACTCAGCTGGCTATCAGGTTATTTTTCTCTGAAGTTCCTACCAATATGTGTAAGCATGTTAAGCATGCATATGACTTGTGCGGTGAGTAAGTCACTCCATAATACGTATTGGAGTGTTATCAGTTTCCTTCAGCAGGATCATGAGCGCTTATCAACATGACACTGTTTTTATAAAAGCCTCTGAAGGAAATGTGACCTGCTGATTAAGCAGACTGCCTGGAAACAAGCATTTGTTTCACTGGGTGTGTTTGGCTCATGTGAACGTGTTTTGAGTTGGTCTGTAGGTTTCTCATAACGGGAAATTGCATCAGAGTCATCTGTGAGGCTGTAACCTCTTAATTTAAATTAAATGTCATATTTTTACAGTGGCCTGTTTTTAAGGTTTTACAGTAATTTATGCGTTGCCCCTTTTATTATAGCGTAAAATGTCATGTATGCAGTGCTTTATTTTTATTGACATGCACATCGCATGGTGTCTTGATGTAAGCTGTGATGCTGAATGTGATTTTTTTTTTTTTTTTGATTTTTTTTAATTTTTTTATAAAACATCTACATCCTCCCCAAATATGTCAGGTATCATTTCACAAGAACTTGAAAAATGTATTGGATATTTTATTTTTTTGTTTAATTTATTAAGTAAGAAATGTATTTCTTTTTATGACAATAAAGTTATGAGATTACAGTTGACTGATTTCTGGTTTGTGGTCGTTAATTTGATTGTCCCCGTGTGTTTGCATTAAAGCAATGAGTTACCATGACCTGGTTAACACTTGTACTTCAAGATGATTCAGGTTAATTCCTTGACACAGTGGGGACAACAATAAAATGACTGAGAAAATCCAAGTCTCTCCTAATGTTGCCCTTACTGCTAAATTACAAATATTGGAATGCTAACCATGAGTTCAGATGTTGAACATGGAAAACTTATGTTAGTATTTAATTTATGTAGACGATGCAATTTCTCAATCCAGAAGCTAACATAGTGTCTGAAACTTGCATTCTTTTTAATGGCTACTAGGGGCTAATAGCGAAAAGAGTTCTCATCCTATTGAGGGTTTGCAGACATGTGACCACTATGTAATGTTAACTTACTGATGTGTATTACTGAGTATTGTTATGGTTGTAGGTTGAATGAAATTGAAGGACTACGTTACAATTTTCAGTTTTTCTGTGAAAACTGAAAATTGTAAAGCAAACCACAAATGGAGCCTGTTTGCCTGAAAAGTTTGCACTGTGCCTCCGTGATTCAGCCAACATGTTTCAAAAGGCGAAGTTCCATTTGCAGTTACGACCCCTAGGCTAGTTAGCAAGTATTTGCAGGTAAACATTAAAACCTTTGCCACAGTTGCCAATCGGTTAGCAACTGGAGGATTTTTGGTGAAGTACCTTCTTTTCAACCAATTTCATCCAACAAGAGCCACCAACTTCCAGGAACCACTACCAGCCAGTCAGGGAATACGCGTTTCCCGAGCATCCAGTGGTTGCATCACTTCCAAGATGGTGGACAATTCTTGAGTAATACGAAAGACGTCAAATCAGAGACCTCAAGAGAAGTCCTACAGAAATCCAATGTTTGATTAAATCACTTTTTTTTTCTTTTTTTTTTTAAATCTCAAACGTACTCTGTTTGAGAAGAGAGGATTATCTGGAGTATACAAACCACCTGTGATTGACAAGTATCACATGTCGGTTGCACATTCATCCATTTTCTCCTGCTTATCCAATCAAGGTCACAGTAGGACTGGAGTCTATCCCATTTCCCAAGGCAAATGTCCAGGATACACCCTGGACAGTTCGCCCATTGCAGGGCTATCCTGTGACGGTCACGGCTACACCAATTGTTGAATTGCCAATTAATCTAACAAGCATATCTTAGGACTGTGGGAGGAAGCCGTGGAACACGAAGGGAACCGTGCAGGCTTCACACTGCTAGCCGGGTTCAAACCCAGGACCCCCCTTGCTGTGAGGCAATAGTGTTAAGCACTGGGCCAAACCTGAAAATGTAAAATGAATTCTAGTCATTTCCATTTATGGAGAATTTGACTATGAGCCAATAAACGTGCAAATACTCAGCAACCGCTGGAGTAAGAATCTTTTTGACTTTTTGCAATTAAGTGAGCAAGATTAATACTTTTATTAAGGATATTTTTTATAGTTCATATAAATATGTTACTAAGATTAAGTGCTAAAAAAAAATATGCAGCAAATAAAAAAAGATTTGTTTTTACTGTTCTGTTGAAATTTAAAAGAAGAGTGAACAGAAAAAGAGGGAAAGAAAAGAAGATGAAATCAATATACAGGGAGGCCTGGGCCTGGGCCCCTACAGTAGTCTTTTGGCATATGGGTTGCCTCTTCAACTCAGTGATTCATACTGGCGCCCTCATGCTATACCTTTTTCTAAGCGAGTAAACATCCTATTGCTTAAGGTGATTAAATTCAATGTGAAAAATGAGCCTTGCACTTCACTCTTGACTTAAATCGATCTGCAAACATGATTTCAGAAAGGGCTCTCCCAGTTCCCTAGAATCCTTTTACACCCCTGCTTCCTCCTGCACTCAGACACTTCTTTAGAGAATCAGTGCTCCAAGGGTTTGAATGATGACACACCAGAGACCTGCCCAAATAAGTCAGCCCTGCATTTGTGTGTGCGATATCAGAGCTGTTCCCACCTGCTACTACCAGTGAACAGTAGATTAATGGAGGGACAGACATCCTGAAAAAAATTTAGAACAGAGGTCAATGAGCCATCGCAGGGAGAGGGGAGTCAGGGTGACATTGGTGGCCTTCACCAGAGGGCGTCTAAATAAATATAGATGGCTATTTTAGGAATGGAATCACTATGTATTATGATTTGGGCAAGGAGCAAACCTCGGAACAGAAAATGGTTAAAGTGGGAGGCAGTCCCATGAGCTTATTTTCTGCACACAGGTCAAAAACATTGGTGCAACAACCCAAATTGTCCCCATTCTGAAAGTTAAGAGCTACAAATGATACCTAGCTCAGTGTCACTCCTGGATTGGATAAGTGGAAGAACATGAATGGTTGGGCGAACACCTAATAAAGTGTATATAAAGCATAAACTGTGAGATCTAATGATAGAAGTAAGTAGGCATAAACACAAAGAAACTCTCATAGCTTCAGAAATATCAAATACACACAAATCCAAAGAAAAATATGTTTATTTAATCTATATAGAAATGATGCAATGTGCATCTCAAAGGGAAAAACTGTGAGACAAAAATACTTTGGTACATTTAAATTTCCACATTGCAATTTTTTAAAAGGAGAAAGCAGCAGGGTACGGTGGTGTGGCGGCTCCTACACATGCTTCAGGAAAACAATCCTCAAGAAGTTGTACTGAACTATTGCAAGTTGTTTCTTTGTTATGCATTACGTACGATTAGACTACGCCACCGCTTCACTGAATATTGCACCCTGAATGTGCAAATCCGGGCTCACGATAACTGACATGTAGCGAAACACATTGGTGAGCTTTGATTAAAATAATGAATCAGTGATGGTGTTCAGATGATGTGCAGTATAAAATTGATACAAAAAGGCATATGTGATTTACAAACAATTAAAATTCTACAAATAGTCTCTCAAATACAATTGAATTAAAAGCCAGACTCCAGTGGTCGTTCTGCAGAGCGCACCTGCTACTGAAAGCACAACGGAGAGAGCTGTCAGGCGGTTTAGTAAAAACTAACGCTTCTGAGTGATGTTCCCACAGATCCCACTAACAATGAGAAATCTGAATATCTGATGGCAAGTTTCTACTTTCTATTCTGTCATCTGTCAAGAGACAACTACATACCTCATATCAAAGTTTACAATTTCAAAAAGTTAGAAGCTAAAAATATTTCTCCTGAAACATGTTGCAAATGTAGCTGCGATACTCTGCAACAATAAAAACACACTACAATAAAGGTGAAACAACATATAAAGTGCAAAGAGAGGTTTCAATAAATGCACTGGTACTGACTATAGTAGTCACACAGGCAGTGTACAAATACTCTAAAAATGCCACTTCCCTTGTTTCCCCCTTTTTTTTTAATTTCCTACCTGTCATTTTCTCTTATTTTATCTCAACTGCTTTCAGGATGGATCGTCTTAAAAAGGCATTTCTCACAGTATTTGGCCAAGACCAACTTGTAACTTAAAAGTTGTCAAGCAAGAGATTACTCTATACACTGCATATTGCTGCTTAAAATGTCATGGATATGTTCTCTGAGAGATGTAGGTGACTGGCTTCCGCCGCAAGCGGAGGTACATTCATTTCATTGTGGCATAAAATGACATAAAAATTAGAAGTCAGTACAACAAGACCGTCACAATCACGTGACACCTTCCACCTTTTTTTGCAGTTAATTACTCATTTAGTTTATTTAACAACATGAAAAGTGAGAATTTACTCTTTTCTTCTATAGCACTGGCAAAAAAAAGAGCAAATTCCTCATCTTTCCGGAATCAACAGAAAGGTAGTAAACATTTAAAATGTTTTATCTCGAAATACTGCCCAAACTGAGATCAGTGCCAACTACAGCAACAACAACTGTAACAACAACAATATCAATATTGTAAAAAATGAAGAAAAAAAATCACAAGAAAAATAAAATACAATAATAAAACCCTCTTCATAGAAATCAAACCAGACTATCTCTAACGTGAATATACCGGACAACGTAAACCTACTAAAGTTAGCAAATATGATACCACAGAAAGCACATCAATCGTATTCCTCTCACAGAGAGCGCTCACATCATTGTTTCTACAATGGTGTGGGTGGGCTTGATTAAGCCATTGTTCCCATTTGGGTCCAGGGGCTGTGTCAGCTCACTGCCCTTCAAGTTGTATTCTTTCGGGCGGGAGCTCACGCCTGACTTCGCTGGGGCTGCCACTGCTTTGATCCTCTAAAGGGAAGAAGATGAGACATTAAAATAAGGATCGTCAGAAACTGGGGTGGTTTAGGGCTTGAAATGACAGTTATCAAGAAAATAAACAAGGGCGGTTGATTAAGGGCAGTTTATGTGATTATTAATTATTGTGTACTTTCTTTTTAAGTAAAATGCTGAAACAAATGAACCAAAAATACATGCAAATTGCTGACTGGACTTTTCTGCTTTTGCAAAGAGTCTGTTTCCTCTTGACTTTGGATTGATTTCCCTCATTTAAATCTCTGCAGGAAAGCTCCCGTTAAAAGCTCACCTCAATCAGAGGTCCCTCAGACTGCAAGATCTTGATGACCATCACCATTGGGATGCAGATCATGGAGGACAGAGCCAAAATCCAGCCCAGACCGATGGCCCAGTCAGGGTACTCATACACCTTGTTATAGGTCAATGGCTTGTACTTCACCAGTGAGAAGACAAAACAGCCCTACAGGGAGCAAACACACACACACACACACACACACGCACACTGCATTTAGCACAAGCTGCGCCCCTTACATGTGACCTTCAGCAATCAACATTTGTCACGCCAGTTCCTCCAACACAGTGAAGTGCCACTGATCTCTCACCATGCAGAGGACAGGAGTGATTATGGACCAGCTCCATTTCATCCACGGGTTTGGTCTGTAGCCAATCATATCCTCAACTGCATCATAGAAGTTATCGACTCCTGTTCAACACAAAACAGAATAAACAATAAGCCGAGTCTATTTGTTTCTGCAAAGTTTGCCAAAATAGTGAATAGTGCACATTAGATACCAGCGACTCTATAATCTACACGTGTTGTTGTTTCCAATGATAGAATGACCTTGGACTGCATTGGAGTTTCACTGGGTCATGGCTATCTAGTATCAATAATCTTAGCTCTGTCTTTTACATCTTAAAAAACCATTAATGGTCTTTACTGGCTGGCTATAGATTGCTGTGTGTTTAGTGCAACTGTGCTGTAGTCCACTGGTTTGTGCAAGACATTAGCTGTTGATGTGAATATTAATTCTGTTTATTCTGTTTTTACTCTTTTCCTCTTTTTTGCTGATGAATAGACAAATAACTACTATAACAGCATCAGCTCAGCACAAAAGCCCCCAGCTTCACAAATTAAATGTTGTCCGGGAACTACTTTTCTGGACCACAGAGCCTCCACCAATAAAAGGGGTGCCATTAAAGCACATGGGCATTAGCAGGGAAGGTGCAACTTTACTTCCATTCCATTTAAGGTTTTTCTCTTCTGGCTAAATGTCGCTTTGTTAATATTGGTAGGGTACAATCTGGTGGGAGGCAACTCTCAGTGGCCAATGACAATCTAGCAGGGGACTAACTCCATCCTCACCTCCCCTCAACCTCAAAGCAAGCCCACAGTTAAAGTTATTTACTCCTGACGTCTGAAAACCTCACAAGGCCACCTTTGTTTTACACCCCAGAGATCATTAAGACCTCTTTTACGAAACTTTTTGATGGACACAACAGAAACCTATCACATCTAGAGTCACTTCCACTTACCATAAACCCAGGCTACAGCAATGCATTCAAAGAACGCAACCCACAAAAGGCACACACCACTGGCTGCATAGTAGTCAAAGAGCTGGAACACATACATGCCACCCTGGAAAAAGAGGAGACGGAAAGCTGCATTAATTATCTGTGTGTACATGTGTGTGTGTGGTGAAAAAACGGACCCCACAGAGATAGAAGGGGGTATTAAATAAGGGTGGGCGAGGGTGCTGAAAGCAGGACACAAGAATCCTGGCACCCTACCCGTAGAGTTCAACAGGTGCTAAGACGTCATTGAAGCACGGTTAAATGCTGAATGGAAAACAGCATTCCAAATTGTTCCATTCTGACATACCGGATGTGTGTGTGGTAGTGTGCTAGCAAGCCATATTTGGCTATGACAATACAGCAGCAGAGAGGCATGTAGAAAATGTGCGGGGTTATCGCTGTTGTTCATCTGTTCTTTTTCCTTATCTTAACAGGACAGCCATCAGAAGTATGTGCGCTAGTGACTGCTGATGGACTTACTTTTGTCACCATGGCGAGTCCCAGGAGATAGCTCATGAAACACATCACAGCTATGAAGATCTCTCGCCGATAACCTTTCCTCAGGACGGCTGGATACAGATCCACAATAGAGGTGATCTGACCTTCCACTTCAACAAACTGTGGGGACAAAAGCAAAAAAAGTTCTCAGAGAATTTAAAAAAGAAAAAAACATTTAAAAATGTGCATATCTTTCTGCGTGTGCGCAGCTCTTGTCTTGCCTCCACAAACGAGTGATTAGAGAATGAGGGCCGTCTTTGTTGGGCAGTAATGAGAATTTAAACAAGGCTCCTCTCTGCAACACTGGTTTGTTGCTACCAAGACACAAGAGCAACAAAACAGTGAATCACTGTCTCTGTCTGCTTGTCTGTGTAACACTCTCGCTCCCCTGTGTCTCCTCATTGCCTCATAAGCAACAATATGTTTCAAGAAAACTATGAATTTCCTCACAGAGAACACGCTCCTTTGTTGCACAATAACAAAGAAAAAAACCCTCACACAACTGTGGCATGTATGTGTGAGCGAGGTTAACAATATATAGCATTCAGGAGTACAAATGTGCATATAATTTACGGCCAAATAAATGCACCCACACACACTGGCATTAGTTCTCTCATGGAAATAGCAGCACTTGCATGAGCTTTTACATGTACTCAAATTTAGAGTGCTGGCCTGATCTTGCAGCTGACTGAGATGAGGAGCTTGCCATGTGCAGGACTCAGTTAGCACAAGAGTAGAATTACACTTGAAGGCAGGAAATGTGATATAGCTGGAGAATCCCTTGGGAGTACACTTGTGTTTTGTCTACTTAGATTATCTTGTCTTAATCAGAGCTCTGCCTCCTATGAAAGCTAGGCTGCTTGCATACAAACTATTATCCTTACTTTTATTAACTAAATGTTTGGACATCCACCAACTTCCACAAAGGAACTGTGATCCTTAAGGAATCAAATGTGGTAGTAAAATGCCTTTGTGTAAACCGGTTTCTTGTCTGTCAGTCATCTGATAACTTAGAGAGGTTAGAAACAGAAAGGAGAGACACTAAATGTGTTTTACGTATTCGGTCAATGAACTCACAGACTCATGGAGGTGTCCGTCTCAAATTAACGGGCACAAGACCAAACAACTGTTCTGAGGATAGCTTTACAGCTTTACACTACAGCAAAAACACTGACCTGGCTGTCAAGGCCCAGAAGCAGCAGCATGATGAAGAAGAGAATGGCCCACAGGGTTGGCAGTGGCATCATGGATACAGCTTTAGGGTAGGCAATGAAGGCCAAGCCGGGACCTGGAAGGAGAACAGAGAGGGGATGGGGAGAAGGGAGAGAGGACAGAATTAACATTTCTATCTAATTTTGGCTTGGCCGATACAGTGTGAGGGAATGGTAAAATAAAGTAGCAAAGAGCAAAGGAAATACTGCGTTATGGCCAACAAGACATGGAATAGCTCTAACTGTGTGAAATGGTTCCTTTTTTTTTGCTGGCCATATATTAAAACCATCTTTAGATTGGTTTTTAATCTAATTTATCCTCTGTAGCACAAGCAACAAAAATCAACAAAAATACATACTTATGTATACAATGTAAGTATACATACTTCACACGTAACATATTACATAACTGCCGACTGTTACTCAGTGTATATTGCCTTTCTTACTGTACAAATCACAGCTGCCTGACAGAATATTTACAGCTCATTCATTCTGAACATGAGTTTATCAGGATGCATTTCGATAAGCACTCAATATCTGTGACATGCTGATTTATTATCACTGCATCAAGGTGTGCAGTGATAATAAACTTAATTTAAACAAAGCAGACATGGATTTTAGCAAAGCAATGAACCAGTTCAGTGAGATATTATAAGAGCATCAGACACAGACTCCATCAATTGAACAGCTGAGAAAAATGTAGGTCAAAATATTTGAAAAAAACATATACATATAGATATATAGATATATAGATATATTTTGGTTTCCATATATGATGGAAGCAGCATAGAATTAGTGTTCATTTGATTACTTTATTATATTCCAGATAGCAAAACTTCTAACTTAAACTGAGCAGAGAAAGCATGCTTAAAGAAGACACCTCCCCTTCAAAGTCAACATAAGAAATAGAGGAAGACAGATCCAGAACCAGTGGCGTCCATCTCAGGAGATCCACAGCTTGTTAGCAGAACTGGGCTTACAACATACAGTTACATACATACAGTAAAGGGCCAGTCTTCTTAGCAATGGTCCAAAAGATAAAGTTACTGAATGGCATGAGGAGGATGACTGTGGGACAGACTGGTGCCACTGAACAGCTGTAGTAATGATGACGGCACAGTGCAGGAGCTCTTTAACGCCGCAGTTCATTGTGTAGCTAAAACACACAGCATCTCACCAATGCCATGAAATCTGTCCTTAGAAAACGTGGATCACACTTTGTAGAAATAAACCTGTTTCTTTGAGGCTTTTGTTCAAGGAGTGCGCAGTTGCCGATACCTCTACGTTGCTAGATTTCGAGACTTACATAAGCTACTTCTTTTAAATTGAATTCAATTTTCAATTTTTCCAATTGTCTTTTTTTTTCTTTTCTTTTCTTTTTTTTCCGGGCAGCAGCACCCACCATCACTGCTGCCATCACCTTGGACCCTCGTACCTGACTCTGCCACATCGGCAATGTCCACCCCTTGTTCTTGTGCCATGAAGCCCAGGACGGAAAATATTGCGAAGCCAGACACAAAACTGGTACCGCTGTTGAGGCCTCCCAGCAGCAAACAGTCCCTATGTCACACATATGTCATGGAGGTTGTTAATGAACACAGGTGGAACCGAAGTTCCCATTTTCTTTTCACGCAACCGAGTTGCTGTCACTACTAGACTCCCACTCGCCCTAGTGGAAACACAGCTCACCTGTAGCAGTTGTATTTGTACTTGTTGTAGCTCCCCAGTGACGTCATGGCGCCCAGGCAAATGGCATAGGAGAAGAAAATCTGGGTTCCTGCATCAATCCACACCTGAGAAGTAGGATGTGATTGCTGATTTTTCAAGATTTCAAAAGACTGCCTTAACTCTACAATCACTGATTCATGCTTAGGGGTAGTAAAAATAAGGTTAAGTACTCCATCATCATCATCCTATCATCTTGTTCTATTATATCCAAAACACAGAAAGCTGTGACCAGTAAAATTCAAACAATGAACTGAAAATTGCTCGAAAGCTAAAAATCGTGACCATGTTGTTTGACTTGGAGAAGGAGCATGTGCATGATGTGAAGGTGCAGTAAAGCCATAAACAGCAGCAGAGGAATATCTTAGTTTAACAAAAAGTCTGGGAACAAAAGGAAACAGACGGCCTCTGACTCTTTCCAAAGGTAATAAAATCCACCAGCAAAATCCAGAGATCACTTCGTCTTTTTAAAATATATGGTCAGAGTCATGCCTGTAATGTAAGCATATTCACTTGCTATTGCAACTGTATCCTATTAAACTGCTTCATTGCTGCCTTGTTTAATCTTTTGGTTTAATGGACTAAAGTTATATTCTCTTGATTTGTGAGCTATGCAGGTGCTGTTTGGGATCTTTATGTGTGAACGGCTTCCTTTATATAATTTTATATGGCCCAGAAACTATTGTAGGAAGCTTTAACAGATCAAATAAAAAAGGTTTTCATTCTTACCTCTGGATCTTGTAGGCGGGTTACGTTAGGGTAAAGGTAAAATTTGATCCCTTCTCTGGCTCCAGGAAGCGTCACCCCACGCACCAGCAGTACAATCAGCATGACAAATGGGAAAGTTGCTGTTATATACACCACCTAGACCGGACAAAGGATTTATTAGCTAAAAACAATGAACAACATTTACATGGTTATGACTCATCACTGTTGAGATATAGTGCGATAAACGCTTCTTCATTTTTTAAGTTTCATTTCCACTCATATTTGTCCAGCTCCAGCTCAAAGGAAACATTGTTCTTATTGGGTGATAACAATTTCCCCCTACGAATAGCTGAGTGGAGGGCCTAGATACACTTCTTCTATAAGAAAAGTCATGCATGACACAGTATAACGTGGCATTCGTGCAATCTGCATACAATAAATCCTGAATTGTTAGCTGATTAAAGGTTAAATCATTTTAAGACAAATTTGTCACAAAAAAAGGGAAATACGCACACCTCCAGTTCCTAATAGAGTTATCCATTTTCAAAGACTTTCAAAGCCTTTTGCCTCTAACCCATTTTCGGGTCTGCTAACAGAAACAAAGACAGGACTAAGGAGCGCCAGTCAAGTGTTTACAGCAGACAGTATGTCTAGCCAAGGACTGACTTCCAGGACAACGTGGAGGCCTGTGTCTCTTAATCATCTTTATTAACCTTGTTTCCAAGCATGTGGGCTTTCTCTGAGCAGCAGTGTTTTGTCACTGACTTGTTAGGGAAAAACTAAAAAACTGCATCCAAGCAACCCAAAAAGTACAGGGTGTGTTGATGAGTCACACTCACTTTCCCTGTGGACTTGACTCCCTTCCAGATGCAGAAAAAGCAGATGACCCACACTGCCAGGAGACACAGTGCTAAGTCCCACTTCAGGGGCCCTATGTCTTCAATTCCAGTGGAGATGCTTAGGACGTTGCGTCTGCAGAGAAAACGTATGTAAGTGCCTAACTAACAATTCACAAATTGCCATTAGATCCAAACATATTACAAAGCAAATGTGCATGAAAAAAACAAACAAAACTTTTCTTCAATTTAATTTCACAGTTACGGTCTAACTTTGAGGATGAACTAGCATAATGCAGTGCAAACCAAGTTTATATTAAACTAGTGGAGAACTAGTGCTTTCTAAAAGTAAACACTCCCCTTGCAAGAATGTTGCTGTTCAAACACATTTACACAAGCAAGATAAAGAAGCACTGTTACTTTGGTATACTGAAGAGTGGATATGTGTGTGGGTGTGTGTGTGTGTGTGTGTGTGCCACTCACTCCCAGAACTCGGTGACGGGGGAGGTAAAGTTGGTAGCATTGGCTGCCAGCCAAAGGGTCTTGTTCTTGCGCACTGTGTCCTCTACACAGTGCTCTGTGTTCCAAGGCTGCTTGCATTTTGCCCAGGGGAGCTCGGGCTGAAAGCACTGAAACAGGTAGTAGAGTCCCCAGGCCAAGATCACAATGTAGTAGATGTTTAGTAGAGACACGATCACGATAGAGGCATAGCCAATACCTGGAGACACAATAAGAGGGCGGGCAGATTTGAATTTTAAGGTAAAACTTTCTTTTAACATTCGAATCAGGCTTTGTGTCGGCTTCGTTTAAAGCTGCAGTAACAGATTTGTGACCACTTGTGGGCAGAAACATTGCTGTGAACACAACATTGACAAAACACGTGATTCAGTTCTCCTTTTTTGTTCAGCTGCTCACCTACCCTATCGGTTTTTTGTTTTTATTACTGCCTATTGTGAGAGCTCAGTCAGAGTGAACCAAAACAGGAAATTAAAACAATGCAAAGTATACAAAACGGCACACATAATTTACTGCAGAGATGGGTTAAAATTCCATGCGTGTTCATCAAAACAAGCTGATGGGAAATTAGTCATGTGAGCCTCTGTTTATTTCAAAATATCGATAATTGCCACTTTAAAAGAACATGAAAATATTGTGAAGTTACAGCAGCGACACGGAGTGTGGTCAAAGGTGAACAAGAAGACTTTATTCGAACTCGAACACAGAGGAACACAGCCCAGGCTTCACTTGACTATCTACTGTTATAATGTCCTTAGTGTTTTTAAGTTATTTTTAGATGACTTTGCTGGGAACCTGGACACAAACACCCCGGTACTCTTCCATTGCTTTGGAGTATTTTTAAACTTATCATCTCTTTCACTCCCACCTCCCCCTTCCTACATTCCAAATGCAAACTGATAGACGACGCACGCGGTCCACATGAGTAAAGTCGCATATTCCCTGTGCGATAAAAACACATTAAGGTATGCTGAACAGCACAGAGAGCTGTGATTGGTCAATTCTACAGCAAACTGGGGACTTTCTCTATAACAGCAGGTGGGCAGACATCAGCTTCGGCATTCTTTGGATAACAGGGACCGTTGACAGCTGCTGGAGATCCGGGAGCCATGCAGTTTCCTCTTGCGTGATGTCCCACGTGTGAACATGAGTAAGAGTGTCAAAGCAGCTGCCACGGGTGTGGTGCGTCAGTGCTTGTCTACAGCTGTCATTCAAATGTAAAGGGATGCATATAAGGGGTCCGGCAAGAGCTCAAGTAAAGAAATCAGGTGACAAAAGAGCAACTGAGGCAGTGCTGTCCCACAGTACTCACAGTTTTGATTATATCTCATAATACAAAACAAAACAAGCAGGCACGCTGCAGCTCCATGGCAACAAAATGATCAGAGTCTCATGCAGCAGGTTTGCACGAGACTCTGATCATTGCTAGGCAACTTTCCCCCCCTCACAGTCTGTTTCTATGGCAACCAAGAACTCATCAGTCGATTTCAGCAGGCACATTTTGGGGGAGAGACGCGACACTTATTAAGAACAGACATCTATGAGAGAAAACTTGCTGTCCTCTCCCACCCAGCAAAGAACCATTTATGTGCTAGATACTAAACAAATAAGCTATTTGTGTTGTTGTGCTGAAGCACGCACAAAGCGGAAGTTCACAGCAGTTCCAGCTGTTTGGTGGCTGGCACATGTGCTCCTGCTTGTAGGAAAAATTTAGGTAAGTGTGTGTGTTGTTCTTTTTTTCTTTGCTTTCTGTATGAATAATATAAGCTTGCATTATGTTCAAGAGTTAGAATAAGCTGGGGACATGTGATCTTGTCTGCATGAGGACTGAGCATTGTGCATGTGTAGTAGAGCTATAACTGGGTTTTTAATGTTTTATTTTTTAAAAAGAGGGGGAAATAAACCTAATATATAAACATGGGTATCCTCCAGCCGAAGCTCCAAACCTCGATATTCAGGAATTTTAATCCTTAGCTTCTGCATTTCTGCATTCTTTGTGATGTAACCTTCACAACACAAAGCAGACTAATGGGGTAAGACTGGTCTAATTGTACTGGCAGAGAGAAGAGGACAACTCGGCAGAACACGCTGTCCAAAAGATGAATACTGGACTGACACAGGAGGAAAATGAGGGCAGAAACCTCGCTCAGACAAATGAGGCTTTTACTCAGTGTTAAATATTAAACGAACAAGGTGGGGAACATTTGTGCAGAGGTTTTATCCTTCTCTCTGTGGGTGAGAAGTTTGTGTTTGTGTGTTTGAACTGACCAGTGAAGATGGGGCAGAGCTTAGCCCAGCAGGTGATCCCTCCCTCAGAGGTGTACTGGCCCAGTGCGACTTCCAGGAAAAACACCGGCAGACCACCCCCGAAAAGGAAGATGAAGTAAGGGATAAGAAATGCACCTGAGGGAATTCAAGCACGATTGAGTTCAGATATTTTGTGACCTTAATCTTGATCTTTTTTTTTTATTCTATCTGTTGTGCATCTATTACGTACCGCCACCATTTTTATAACAAAGGTAAGGGAAGCGCCAGACGTTTCCTAATCCGACAAAGCCTCCGGCCACGGACAGGACAAAGTCGAGCTTACTGGCCCACTTCTCCCTCTGAGGAGCTTTGCCTTCTGCCTCATCCTCAGGTCTCGTACCTGGGCTCTTCCCTGGTGAAGGTTTCAGAGTGTCCTTGTGAAAGTCCTTCAGACATTGAAGCTTCTCTTTTTGTGCCATGCTGCAGGCAAAGAAAAAAAGACACAGTGATACAAACAAAAGGAGAGAGGTGAGCGGGAGACGCATTAGGGAGATAATGCTATCTCCTGACTGTGTTTCGGGTTGCTTTGCGAGCGCATAATATACACGACAATGCTGCTAATCTTGCTAATCTGAGCAACTCATGCCTGGAGGTCATTCAGACTATAGAAATGGTTGGTGAGCAGATTTGCCTTTGACAAGAGAGCAGATCCAGTATGGAATAAGTTTTAGGCAAGAAGAGTCAAAATGCAAATTCTACAATTTTACCAAGAGACATCAAAACATCAGCGCTACAGATTGCAACAGAATACACTGGTGCAATCACACAGTGAAGAAACCCACTGTCCTTCTTACTCTGTCGCAATAACCCACAGATGAAGAAAATCATTTGGTCTTAAACACATGCTGTAAACCACAGTTAAATTACACTGTTGTAATTCAGATGAGTGTTTTTTTACAATGCAATGAAAGACTTTATGAACCCGAGTTAACCTGAAGGATCTCTGTTTTTTTTTTTTTACCACATCAGTAGCGACTCAGTTCAACAGGATCCAAATTTAGAGAGGACGATATCCTTGTACATTCCCCGTAGTGCTGGCTACTCTCAAGAAGCTACAACAGCCTAAGTTAACTCGAGTGTTTACAGTGTAAACCATCTTTCCACGAAAGAAAGGATTTGTTAATACGGGTCGAGGTATCCTATTGCGCTGCATGAGCCAAAAAGAAAAAAGCAACCCTAATAGGGTAGGAATAACTGTGTAACGCATGGCAAGGCTGAATATAATTTAAGTTCCCGGCCAGCGGGTGTTTTAGAAAGAACAAAGGAGCCATAATGACAAAGCCATAATTAATTTTAAGATATGAGATTGAATCTGATGCTACTGAGAATGAGTTGGCAAAGAAAAATCAGATGCTTCCTCTTAACAAAGATCAGGTGATGAAAAGCATGTGCAGAAACTAACTCATCTAAGTTCAGTTCCTCTTGACACCTAGTCAAGAGAACTTTTTTATAGAGACAGTTAAAAAAAAGAGGCAATTGAATTTACAATCACACTTTCATCTCTCAGGAAATGGACTTTAACCAACAACAACATTGGGGAAAAGATTCTCTGAGAGCTCTCACATGTCTCCTCACTAAATTGGTGCACACTGTGAGCCATCTTATTCTGAGTTTTCTCTCTTCCTGTTATGCATGACAAGTTCACTTGAATTGCTTGCCATTCTCAGGCTTGCTTACATAACTGGATCAGTTCTGTTTCTCATCCTGTTTCTCTCTCGCTCTCTCTTTATCCCTTTTACTCCCCTCCTTTTACTCTCGTCCACTCAGCGTAAGCTTTCACTTGCCTGCCTCGTGTTAGGAAGCTATAGATTTAAGCGAACAGTCCTTTGGGCTGGCCCCAGATATAGCTCACAAAAAAAATCCCTAAGCCTTTAAGAACGAAAATAGTGGACTTGTTGAGAATCCTCAGTGATGAATGTAAAATTACTGCCTTTCTTCTTCATGTCAATTTGCATCACAAAAACAACAACAACAACAACAAAGCCTATTCGCAGTTCTTTCACACTGTATTTAATCTGACAAAGCTGTGACTTCACACACACAAGCTGTACCCGGTAAAATCAAATCTCCCCTCAGAAAAACAATACAAAAAACTTACATTTCCTTCATGGCTGCGACTATGTATAGTGTTCCTCTCTCTCAGCTGTCACCATTCCTCTGTACTGAATGTCTTTATGCTGCCAGGGTCAGAAGAAGTGAAGCTGACAGCAGAGCCCGCCCCTTGGCTAAAGACAATTAAACCCAAAGTAGAGATTGGACACAGCTTTCCTCTGACAGACAACTCAGGTACCAACGTGGGAGACTGTAAATTTCCACTTACAAGTCTCTGCCCACAAACATACAAACTGCCAAGTGGTGGGGGGTGAGTGTGTGTCACACAAGCAATGCATACACATACTATTTATTCATGTTGTAGACACACCTCGCCTCTGTCAGTGCGCCCCAGGGTGGCTGTGGCTACAATGTAGCTTGCCATCACCAGTGTGTGAATGTGTGCGTGAATGGGTGGATGACTGGATATGTAAAGCGCTTTGGGTTCCTTAGGGACTAGTAAAGCGCTATATAAATACAGGCCATTTACAGAGGACATTTCAGAGGAAGCGACTGAGAGTCCTTCACTGGTTTATGATCTGCTACAAAGTGACCAACTGAATGAAGCATTGAGAGGTTGTTTGTTTATTTGTTTGTTTGTTTGTTTTAGACACTTAAACAGAACTGAAAAATGAATTTCACTTCCACAACCACACTTCCTTTTAAGAGAGATCTTCATGTGAAAACTAATTTAATTTAAAACCATGTCGAGATGTCCTCTGTCCTGTCATGACACGTGGCGTTTTATCTGGGAAATGTAAACAAGTACAGTATCAACTAATAACAATGCCAAATAAGGTAATGTGTCTCCTCTGCTTGTTAATGGTCTATTGGGATGCAGTTCATTGCTTCAGTGGCCCACAATTGCTGGCATGGAAAAGTCCGTTTAAACTCCACTGGAGGATTTACACAGTTAAATGAGGGACATGAACCGGCTGGTGACAAGCTGCTGGTTAAATACATCTTTGGCACCTCTTGGATTCATTATCCATACAGTATGTTCCTCAGTGTCATGCTCTATATACTATTTGGGTTATGCCAAGTTAGGTCACATAATTTGGCTAATAATTAGCCATGGATTCTTCATAACTCATCCTGCCATTCCCACCAGCAGTTACATCATCAATAATCACTTTGACCTGGTTTTAATGACAACCATACACGCCCATGTCATTACACTACCTCCACCATGTTTGACAGATGATGTGGCATACTTCTTATCATGAGCTCTTTCTCTCCATCTCCATACTTTTCTCTTCCCATCATTCTGGTTAATACTTCAAGTTAATACTTGTAAATTCAACACTCTGAATCAGCTTCAGATATGTCTGCTTCATCTGAAATAAAAAGGAAACACGCCTCACCTGGAAATTTAACTGCTTGTCAGTCAACTGTCCAATTAGCTTTAGCCTCTGAAAATGGGACTAAGCAATGAAAAATGGGTGTAATTCCTAAAATGTTAATGCATTTTAACTCCTAAATTAAACATCCAAGCCTGTATTTCAATCACATATTGACTGCTCGTCTTAAAATCCTCTGAGGCCATACTCTAAAAATGGTGTCTCTGTCTAACAAATTATGAACTTAACTATAACAATGTCAAACTGGATGGGTAATGCAAATCGTGAATATACTTTGTTCTTTCACCTACTACTTCTTTTTTCCCTTTAAGAATTGCGTTTTTGTTTTTCTTACAGGCTTTCACATCTCGTCTTCTGCAATTTGGCTAAAGTGTCGGCTTTAAAACTGATGCTCACTTTGAGATGATCAGGTCTGTGTGCAGTCTGAACAACACATGTAAATTCACTTATATAGTACATGTTATTAAGCTTTAATTCAATGTTCTTTGCATAAATAAACAACCGAATATGCATGCTGTTGGACTGTGGGAAGGAATATGGAGGAACTGGAGGGAAGCTATGCAGGTGCAGGGACAAAATGCAAATGCTACACATAAAGGATCCAACTGGTGAGAAGCTTCAAAGCCAGACCTTTTTGAAACGGGAGTTCTAACAACCACACCACTGCACCATCAGCAATAAAGGAATAAAAATGTAAAACATATCACATATGTGACACAAGTGGCTTGATGTTCATTAGATTGACCACACAGCAGCCTTTTATTTAAAAAAAAAAAAGTAAAGAAACAGAAGCTGTTGTGATGGGTATCTAATCAGAAGGCAGTTTAGAAAGGAGGATCACAGTAACTGAAGGTCCCCTTGCCAAAGTTGGATGGGGTACAGTTTAAAGACCTTTCATTTTGAAGGGGATTCTGTGTTGTATCAGCAGCCAGCTAATATATTAAAATGTTTGTGTTTTGTGTTGTTGTATTTGAAATGAAGAATTGCAGTAATCCAGGAAAACACTAACCATCAAAGAAAATCAAACAGCATCGCCTCCTAATTTAGCGAAGAATCCCAATTTATTTTCAGGTTTACAAGGAGTTTCACAGTAATATATGAAACTACTACACATGTCACAAGTTCACAAACAAAAACACTTTTTTAAGTCAGCCTTCAAGAAACCGTGTGAGCACCTCACACCCTCCGAAGGGCCAATTCGGGGACTTTATTTTCAGCACCAATGCCAAAAGAGGTACAGCGACCCCTGAGGTTTCATCTGCTGAGAGGGCGGACTGGTGTTACTAAAGGACACACGCCAATCAATCATACACTGGCTGAGGCGGAGACAGAAGAAGTAGGTTAAGTATGTGTCACTAATATATAAGCTAGTAAACGTCTTAGTTCATCACACCTACTTCAGCATTCACTCAGCTAATGATTTGTGGCTGAGGAAAGCGAAGGTGCACCTTCACACTTTCCTCATCCTCATCACATATCACTGTGAACGCACCGCCCCTGAACGCACCACAGCAGCTCAGCAAATACGACCAAACTGAAACTGGAAACGCTGTCTTATCAGACACGATGAACAGGCAAAAGAGGGTTCAAAGACCAGAACTTCGCTCCTTTCCCTCCCTTTTTTTCAGTATATGACCAAAACATGCCCTAATTTAGTCACGTCGTTTGTATGGCAGGGCTGAAACAGTGTTGTTTCTCTGTAACGGATAAGCGCACAGCATCATGTGAAAGAAAAAGAGGAAATGTTTTCAGCTTTTTATGAGCGAATAAAAAGGATCAGCAAGCTGACTTTCCGCATCAGAACACTAAATATTAAACAAACAACAACTTACATTTGGATTAATTAGGGTTTCTCCTATCACACATTTTCTCCTATTAAAACATAGTCTATTAACCTCATGCACTCAATAATATATTAAGAATATATAGGATTACCCGTCCTCTTACTTTTACTAAGCAGCCTGTTGTTCCTTGTTTGGTAGCCTGTGTTTAACGACGAGTCATACAATGTAATCTACTTTTTTTCTCCCCCCCAAGATCGCTGATTCAATGAGCGTGTGTGCGTTTAATATCAGTTTGAGTGGAAAATCACTAGCTTCTCCATGCAACTCTTAAAGTGGCAGTCTCCCTGCATCCGCCCTTTTACCTGATTCTCTTGACAGCTTCTGACTGACAGACCGATAACGACCGGCAAACGTTATAAACCATCATGCGGCATTGATCAGGGATTTGCAAAAGTGCAGACGATGAACATTTATAGGGCTAAATTTAATTTAACGTGACAGTGAAAAGCACCATAGGAAATAAACCAGAATTACGCAAGTGAATTCGGTATGACTTAATGGCTTTATTGGTGGTTTATAAATGATTGACTATGTGCAGTATCGATCAATTATTACCCAA
Organism: Pundamilia nyererei; assembly: GCF_000239375.1. Taxonomy (NCBI): domain Eukaryota; kingdom Metazoa; phylum Chordata; class Actinopteri; order Cichliformes; family Cichlidae; genus Pundamilia; species Pundamilia nyererei. The sequence continues at coordinate 1,793,346 of NW_005187501.1, forward strand.
TACTGACATACAAGTGGAAAATTACAGCGGGAAGCTATCTATCATTTCTAGTAATGTTGATGTTATGGCAATCAATTAATAAACTGTTGCTTTCTGATAAGGTGGTTCACCTCTCATTAAAACCTAGAGTGGTTCCCAGGGGATGAATATCCTACTATCTCGTTGTCTAGCACCACCATAAGGCTCATATTTTCTAGTCAAATGGTGTAAAATTAGATTTGATTTTTCACAGGATGAAGACATTTTGAACAGGTGATATAAGCAAAAGCACAGGAGTAGCCTAATGTCATTAACAATGACTGTGCTCCTTGTAGGTATATAAGTAAACCGTGGCATTGTGCCATGAGACCAATCGAAGGACCCTTAACCAACCACACCTGTTGGAAAGAAGCCATTTTTACCCATTTTGAATGTCTGGCCTATGTATATGGGTGTGATTGCAACTGCTAAAATCCATTCAGTGGGTTATTCAGTCATTAAAATTGGGTGAGCTGTTAATTATTTACTGATATACTTTTACTATACTATACTTTGATATACTGTAAAAACATGTTTACATTAAGTAATTTGATGTTTCTGTCACGTTTTTATCTTGTAGAACTGCATTAAAGATTAGAAAATGTTCAGTGTCCTACTTTAGTTAATTTGTCTGAATTACAATATTACCAGCAACTAATTAAATGTTGATATTGTAGCGGGTCAGGGCTGTTCGGGGTTCTGTTTGTACAGTTATGTTTTGTGTATGTTGCCATGGTGACGAGTGACGCTCTCTCGCTGCAACAGTGTGTCCTTCCGGGGTCAGAGGGCACCCTGTGTATTGTTGTTGTTGTTGCCGCGCTGAGCAGTTAGCTAGCGGCAGTGTGTTCTTCTGCAAATGTTAATAAACGGCTGTGCTCCCTGGCTAGCTCACGGGAAGCAAGACCAAA
>NW_005187501.1:1798938-1800330 GCF_000239375.1 Pundamilia nyererei
ACCTGGTGGGGGCCCCAATGGAAAGAGTGGGAGTGGACGTCCTAGGGCCTTTCCCCATCACAGAGTCAGGGAACCAGTATGTGTTGGTGGCTATGGACTATTTCACGAAGTGGCCAGAGGCCTACGCGGTGCCGGACCAGAGCGCAACGACGACGGCCGAGAAGCTGGTGGAGGAGATGTTCACCCGTGTTGGGGTCCCGGCTGAGCTCCACAGTGACCAGGGGCGTAACTTCAAATCGAAGGTCTTTGGGGAGATCTGCCGGCGACTGGGGGTGGGAAAGACGAGAACCACACCGCACCACCCACAAAGCGATGGCTTGGTTGAGCGCTTCAACCGCACGCTGGCCACCCAGCTCGCCATTCTCACCAGCCGCCACCAGCGGGATTGGGACCGACATCTGCCCCTGGTCCTTTGGTCGTATCGGACTGCGGTGCAGGAGTCCAGCCAGTGCACACCTGCCGCTCTGATGTTTGGACGGGAGCTCCGGACGCCTGTGGATCTGGTGTTCGGGTCCCCCCCTGAGCTGGAGATTGATGGTGGGCCAGAGATGGACTACTACAGGAGGCTGAGGGAGCGGCTGCAGGTGGTTCATGACTACACCCGCCAGGCCCAGGCCAGCGCCGGAGTACGACAGAAAAGAGCCTACGACACCAAGTGCCGAGGGGGGGTTTTCATGCCTGGCGACAAGGTTTGGGTGTACTTCCCAGTTCGCAAGAGAGGAGTGTCCCCCAAACTCTGCAGTCACTGGCAAGGGCCGGCGGAGGTCATGGAGCGGCTAACAAACGTGGTGTACCGTATCCGCATGCCGGGCCCGGAGCGCATGGTGGTGTTGCACCGGGACAGGCTCTCACCATATCGACCGCTTGCTCCGGCAGATGCCAGGGCAGGGGACATCGGGGTTCTGTTTGTACAGTTATGTTTTGTGTATGTTGCCATGGTGACGGGTGATGCCCTCTCGCTGCGACGGTGTGTCCTTCCGGGGTCAGAGGGCGCCTTGTGTGTTGTTGTTGTTGTTGCCACGCTGAGCAGTTAGCTAGCGGCAGTGTGTTCTTCTGCAAATGTTAATAAACGACTGTGCTCCCTGGCTAGCTCACGGGAAGCAAGACCAAATGATACCTCCGTCTCCTCCTTGTCTGAGCTCGCCAAAGTATGCTAACAAGCTAAGCTAATATGAGTAACACTGTAAGTACACCTGACTAGGGATGGGTACCGGTTCTGACATAAACGGTAGTAACCAGACCGAAAAGCAGCGCACATTTCGGTGCTTTTTTTTTCCTGACCTGTGATACACTTCTAGCCAATCATTTTACGTTTCCAAGGATAGTAGGCGGGTCCAGGTACGTACGTTCTTTTAGAGCAGAGCTACAGATCAAAAATGCCCAAGGCGAAGC
>NW_005187501.1:1800865-1818664 GCF_000239375.1 Pundamilia nyererei
CAGCTAAACATGAGAGGTTTTTGGACAAAGTTTGTGTTTTTTCCATTGTTTAAGCACTGCTTCCAGCCAAGAGTGATACCATATATGTCCCATAGCTGCAAAAAAGGCTAACATTGTTGTGTTTTTACAAAAAAACAGCTGAACATGAGAGGCTTTTGGACCAATTTTGTGTTCTCCATTCTTTAAGCACCGGTTTGAGCACGGTTTGAGCACCGGCACCGTTTCAAAAGTACCAATTTGATATTGGATAAAACCTAAACGATACCCATCCCTACACCTGACACTTTATCAGTATTTTCAGCTAGCATCAAAGTCTCAAAGATCGCTGCTAGGATGGCTGTCTGAAGTTGTCCCAGATGTCACGGCCACAAACTACAGACCAATCCATTGAGCCAGCCATTTTCCTCCATCTATTGACCGATAACTTCTTCTTCTTTCAGCAGCTCCCTTTAGAGGTCGCCATAATCATCTCCTTACTGCGGTCAGGGGCTTGGTCTGTGACCCAGCATTTTAAGTTAATATTGTATTTTTGTTTTTCTTATGTTAGATTGCATTCATCTTAAGTTGTGTTATTTAGTTAGGGTTTAGCTGAGTGATTTATTCTAGTTTATGTTTCATCCATGTCTCCATGTTTATGAGTCTTTTCCTGTCTTCTGTGTAAGTCTGTCTTCTCCTCTATGTTTAGCATTTAGTTATGCCTGTGCTTTCGCTCCCTTATCTGTTCCCATGCGTCTCTGCTTGTGTTCTGTGTCTCCCCAGTCTGCTGTGTGTGCATGTCTGCATGTTCTGTTGTCAAGCTTATGTTGTAATGTCTGCGTTCCATTATGTTTCCTGTTTTATTTTGAAAGTCTTGTTTCCATGTTAGGTGTGTTTAGTTTGGCTTCCCCTGTGGCATCCCATTCATTTGTGTCAGCTGTGTTTCCCCAGGTTTTTCCACTTCCCTCATTACCCTTCTGTGTATTTAAGTCCACCGTCTTCCTCTGTTCAGCATCAAGTTATAGCTGGTCATAGTGTTTTTCCTCACTACTAAGTTATAGCTGGTCATAGTGTTTTTCCTCACTACTGCTCAGGTTCATGTTCAGTTTTCATGTTGTCTTGCATAATTGTTTGCATAGTTAGTTTAGTTCTATCCTAGTTTAGGGTTTAGTTTAGTTTTGCCCTTGTTTTTCTGTTTTTGCTATTCAGCCAAATAAGCGGCTCACTTTTTGTTAAACTTCAGTTTTTCTCTCCCGTGTCTGCATTTGGGTTCACTCCACTAACACACCAGCCATCCCGGCCATAACAGGTGCATCCCTATCTGTCACGCTAACTCTCTGCACATCCTCCTTCACTACATCCATGAATCTTCACTGAGATTTCCTCTTTTCTTCTTGTCTGATGCCTCAATCTTCAACATCCTTTGTCTAATTTAGCCACTATCCAGTGCATACCTCCACTTCTCTGGGCTTTGAAACATGATTGATGAAATATTTCAGGCCTGATCCCTGAAGTGAAGCAGCTAAGGTTAGGTCAATTCTTTGGCATGTAGCTCACTGCACTGTAGTTTTGTCTTAATCTGGAGCATCAAACAGATGGCACGGCCACGTGTTTGTATGTCATGCATTGACGGTAGGGACACATGCACTGTCTCTCTGAGACGGTGCCCACTGAACAGAACCACAGTGTGTATGCTGGAAGGTTATCTGTGAATCTATGGCATCAGTGTCAAAACACATTTTTAACGGAGCACATGGATTAGATGAAGTTTATATACAGGGTTTGAAAAACAGGAAGTGAAAGTTGACTCATGGTTTCATTTACCAAAATATGATTAGTTTTTAACCTGGAATGAACCCAAGAAATTCATTGTGCAATTTAATAATAATAATAAAAATGCTCTCAAATCAAATCAGATGAAAAACAGATTATTCGGTTCCCTATTTTTACTCTGTGCATGCATTTCCTTGCATGTTTCATTATTTGCCTTGGAAGCAACATCTCGTGACTCTCTTGTGGCCTAAAGCAAAGCGTCCTTTAAAGCCTTCCTGTGCCTCTGGGTTTCAGTGAAGGTTTCACTCTGCAGAGAACAAAAGCTCTGTCAGTGGGACAGACTGACTTCTGATGCCTGAGGATAGAATAGCAAGGAAACCGGAAAGGGACCGGGGTGAAAAACACACAAGTTTGGCTGCTCACTGTTTGTAACAAAAACCAACCCTGAATCTAAATTAGCCAAACACACACAGGGGGGGGGGGAGCTTTATCTAACTTAAGAATGGGAGGCATGCCTACAGAGTAAACATCCCAGACATGGAATGACAAAAAAATATATTTTAAAGTTGAAATAAGTTATAAGAAAAAAAACTTGCAACCCTAGTGAATCAGTGAGATTTATTCTTTTAATGTTTGTATTTTAATGTCAGTGTTTCTCTTTGAGCTGAAAGGAGCTAAATTTCTGCTTAGTCTTCCGTTTTGAAACCTAAAAGCTGATCATTTATACGGATTATTATAAATGATTATATATTTGATTTGAATGTCTTTCAACTTTTAGCTACCATGCTAGTTTAAAAACTTAGTGTTTATAGCTCATTTGCTTTTACTTGTCAGTGTGCATTGCCTTAAACTTGGAGGTCCTTAGAAATCATTTAGCCATTATGTGCTTTTCATACTTGTGTCTCAGAGCCAAGAGCTGAACAGACCTAAAAACAATTAAACTATAAAGACTGGTTGCAGGCAGTTCCTCCTCTTGATAGCAGTCATAATGTGGAATGATGTCCCTGGGCTTGTTGTCACTCTTAGCAGTCACGAGGAAAATGCTTGAAAACTAAAAATAAATGTTGGGATCCAGGCTCACACCAGTGTATGCAGCACAGACAGATGAGTGACTTTAACTCTGAATAAATTAATAGATGTGAAAATTCTGGTTTATCAACAATAATCTGATGCTGAATAAGTAACAAAGGCACACAAACCTGAAACCTAAATTTAAGAGATTGGGGTTTGATGGTTGTTCTTTTTTTAATATTAGAAGCAAAAAAAGAGGAAATGCAAACTATAAGAGAAAAAAGGATGTTGCACATTCTCTGTTTTACTGTTTTCATCTGAATGAAAAAAAAGGTTTTTGAGTTGCATCAGCGCTTCATATACATCTGTGGAAACTCTTTGTTTTAACCAAACAAAGCAGAACTAGCATGAACCTCTCCTCTTCGCAGGTTACACTTCATAACTCGACGCGTTTGTCAGGTTCGAAGCGTATATTCGCAGATATTCCACCTGTGTGTTTACATTTGAAGAGTTCAGGGCCAAAGGTTGTTGTCCTCAACGGATTTAGCCCGTCTTTCGTTAGAGGTCTGTCTAAGGGCAAAACAGTCACATGGTGACAGTGTAATCCCGTCTCACATGCAGAGACTGTATCACTCTGCAGAGATGGCTGTGTTAGCTGCTGGCAACCTTGTGACTCACCTCAGGATGAACATGATGTTGTACTGTACACAAACAAGTAAATGTAGAAATAATGGAGCATAAAGTGAACACATATCTGACCAATAGCACATCGGACAGATCCGACCGCGAAGAACGACCTTTACTGCAGTTTAGATTTGTTTCTGTGATTAGCAGATTGCCGGATATATTTACTCAGCGTTCTCAGAGAGCTCCCTGTCTTCAACAAAGCTGACTAATACGACCACTGCTCGCTGTCTGTCCCCAAACTGCTAATGCTTAAAGGGAGCATGTAAGGCTTAATCCCATATTACCGTGGCTATGTTAAGTGTAAGCATCTGACTGTAACACTTCTAAGCAGAGCCTCCACGCAGGGCACGGAGATAAACAGAATTCCTATTTGATAAGCTCAAGCTGCAATCGGTCTTTATGAAAGTTTATAAGAGTTCTTATTGCCTGGTGTTTGAATTTGACACAACAGTGGAAATGTGGGGGAAATGAGTGTCTGCTGAAACCCTCTCATATCAAGGCAATCCAATAAAGAGATCTTCCAGGCGGGAACCTGTCGTTCAGTTAAGTGTGTTTAGGCCTGATGATGCCATTTCTTACACAATGGCTGGCTGGGACTACACTACGCTGGCGAAAGTCCCAAGTCTTTCTAACAATATGTAAGCACAGGCTTTTTCTGTTGCCAAACAAGGACTGTAACTACAGTGCAAGGAAGAAAATTGTGCAAATTTTATATTGTGTGCGTCAGAAGCACCTGCATCTTTTTAAATGCTTATTTCTCCAGAAAATTATAAAAGTGGGATGTAAGCTACAGCAAAGACATGAAAGAGACAAAGCCTTTCAGGTCAGTCACTGGATAAGTATGGGCTTACCACTCTCCCCCTCTCTGTCTCTCACTAAGGTGGTAATCTCCAACTAATAGCAAATTAGGATATTGGCAGTGACAGCAGCTGTGAGTTATGTCTGACACCTGCAAGGACATGTCAATACTCAGAGACAAGGTCACAAATGTGCAGGTCTGTCAGTCACAGAACATGGTTACAGATGATACCTTTAACATCATGGTTAAACTTGATGTTATAATGATGGAATCATGTAAAATATCACAGAAATACAAGACGTGGTAAAGGTAGAGGTATAAAAGATCCTTTACTGGAACAAAAAACAAACAAACAGTTTTTCTCTTGTATTCTCCCTTACTGTTACTCTTTTATTATTTCATTGTGCCTTTCTTTTTTCTTGTTTAAATGACTGACAAAACCATACAAAATGATCTCTGCAAACGCTACATCTATTTTGAGGCAAATATATTTAATTTAATTTAATACTTTATGCTTGTTCTCCACCACAGCTGAACGATGTGACAGCTGCTGTCGATATTCAGCAGCTTGTGATTTTATTTGTTGTCCATCCCTTCATGACAATCATGTACACATTTTCCGGTGGCTACTTTCAACAGGATAGTGCATGATGTCAGAAAGCTCAAATCATCCCAATCTGGTTTCTTGAACATCACAGTGAGGAACAGGTGATAAAGTATATATCATGGATGTGCAACCAACAAATCTGCACCAACTGTGTGGTGCTGTCATGTAAATATGGACGAGAATCTCTGAGGAACGTTTCCAGCACCTTGCAGAATCTAAGCCTTAAAAGACAATTCTGAAAACAAAAGGCAGTCCAACATCAAAACTAGAAAGCCGTATCTAATAAAGTAGCTGGTGGGTATAAATCCCCACTATATTGTATATATTTGTTCAGATCAATTATGCTCTTGCAAACTTTGAATAAAGGACTTATTATAGCTGTTTTTTTGTTAAACTTAAGGGAAATATATTTCTGTAAAGTAACTACATATCAAATACATATGATTATATTTACCTCTGAAAAGTAATAAAATAGAGAATAATAAAGTAATAAAGTAAAGAAGGAGTGGCCTACTTTACACACACACATCTTATTTGCTCATCTTATCGGCCACCTGCAACCTCTTCCATCTGCTCCACTATATAAATTAATCCAAACATGTTAGCTACATGTGCAGCAGGAGAACACCGAGAGGAGCTTGTTGGAAAGGCGGGCAGACAGATGGTGTGAATGACACAACTCTGCATGTTCTGTACACGTCATCCATGTAGCACCTGAAGTGGCATTTTATAATGAAACAGCGAAACCAAGTTGGGAGATAATGCCAAAATAAAATGTGGCGGTCTCTTGAGATTTTTGGTGCATGGTTAAGATGATGTGCTTTAAACCATAACTATACTCTGCCTGGTTCTCACCAACTTGTTATTGATTGATTAACACCCGCCTCTAGCCAATACCTTGTACTGATGTTGTGCAAAGGCCAGAAAGTGCAGCCATTTCTCCCTTTGCCTCGTTGATTTCTGCCTTTCCAGACGGCTCCAGTTGTCACACTGAAGTCTCGATGAGTCACAAGGTGGCATGACTACAGAGCTGAGAGATTTCATCCCCTCATCCTCCCTTCAAGGTTTTTTTTTAAAGGTTTGTACTGGACACATGACAGATATATGAGTCATAACTTGGATATGGAAAAAAACAATAAAAACAATAACTGTTTTGGTACAGGTCAGTGTGCTCCGTAAAGGAGGAGTAGCCATTTGATGTGCTAGCATTCCAGTGCGGTGAAGTGGATTTGAAATGGAAATTATTATTAAAATTGCAGTTAGAAGTGTTTGATGCATGCCATATCAAAACATGTTACAGAGAAACTTCCTAATGTCACATTGACATTTGATTTTTTATTTATTTTTTTACCTCTGCTAATGAGCTGCATAGAGGTGCATATTGTGCACCACCATTAGACTCCTGAATCAGAAAACCCGATTCATGCTAGGTGTGAATGAGATCCACTGATAGTAAAGTCCATTTGCAAACTACTCCAAATGATACTGTGACAAAGGGCAAAGGGAGAATCTGATAAATTGCTCAACAGGCTACAAAGAATGTTTTTGCTGCTGCGCTTACCACAACATTTGGGTGCGGATCAAGTTAGCTGAAAAAAACTAAGGGTTGTGTAATCCCTGAGAAACCCTAATCAGCACCAAGTCAGATAGCTGTGAGTTATCCATCTGTTACTGGCCGTAAAGGTGACTTCCTCAACCAAAGTAATGCCCGATTTCAAAACTTCAAAGGTAACCTCCATGGTTAAACTACAGTAACAATCAGGGGATTGCCAAAGTCATTAGGATTCATTCTCCATACATAGGGCTCTGCAGGCTTGTCCGCTGGCTAATTTTTTAATGAAATGAGTGAAAAGTAAGTGAAAACTTTCCACTACTGGTTTCTCTGAAAGAAAAGTTCTTCAATCTCACCGCATCAAAGAACAATTCACTGAATAGCCGTTTAATTATTTTGATAAAAACCAAAATGTTGAAGATTTTTATTTACACCTGGGTCAGCAGATACCCAGCACTTAACCCACCTTGATATCCCTCCAGTCAAAAGTCAGATTTAGCTAGTACCAGGCAGTCTCAATCAGAGTTCACGGTTTTCAGGCACAGGCTTGTTGAAGTTTGCTGACTGTGGAGATAAATGAACATGTGAACGTGTGAAGTTCCAGTGCTGAACAGTCTTCAGGGAAAGTGAGGATAGTTCTTTGAACATATATATATTCTTGTTGGGCCCTGAGTACACATCCATTGTTTGACATTGTAGGATTGTACTGAATGTATTTTTCCATTCAAGACTAAGAACAAGTTGCTTAGGAACAACACGTAAACCTTTACAAAGGGAGCTGCTGGCTTAATATCTGCTTGTATTGTGTATTCTAGTCTTTTTCAGCAAACTAAGCCTTTAAGATACTGGCTGGAAGCCAAGGGCTTTGTTTTCTAAAGGATGCCCCTTAGCCTTTGGTGTGAACGGCACTTTAATGTGTCCTAACACGTCTTCAGTAAGTTGACGCAGAGTTTTGTCTTCAGTTCTTGGAAAAGAAGCTTAATGCCCCCACCGGGATGTGAATTGTAAACTATAGAACAAGTACAGTAACTGACATACACACATATCTAAATCACAGCTAGCACAGTCATGTCTAAGTTGTTTACAGCCCTTCTTGGCACTGTTGAGAACTCGTGATAATGAAGCCATTTGGAAAAACAGTAAAACAGTGCCATTAAGAAAAGGTTCCCATGAGTTTGAAGACCCCGATGAAGGAATTATTTGTTTCCCCACAAATAAAAGGGTCAGTGAAACATCAATTCTGTGGTGAAACTCACAGCAACGGACCCAGTTTAGTGATAATCTTGAGAAATGGCGCCATCACCAGGTGCCTTAGGTGTCTTAAATTGCTCCTCTAATCAAACAAATGTACAATGACATTTTTTGTTAATGAACGAATGAAACAAGTGGAAAGGAAAGAGTGTGTTTCCCTCTTTTATTTAAGGCTGGATCTAAAACCCAGCAAACCTCTTCCTAGCAGTAATACTATCTATCTCATGTTATTATAGAGTAAAAAAAATGTTTTGTCTTATTTTTTTTCTAAGGAAAAGAAGAATACATCAGGTCACATTCACCCCAACAGCTCTGTGAGGCTGTCCTGCAAAGCAATGCTGAAATAGACTCGAATGTAACTTGCTTGGCCAAATAAGTCACCACCCAGATTTAACTAAGCAAATCTAAATCATGACAGCAGCACAGTGGTGTTGTGGTTGCCTCATAGCAAGAAGATCCTAGGTTCAAATTTCTGTCTGTAGTTTGCATGTCCTCGCCCTGTCTGCATTGGTTCTCCCAGTGAGCTGCAGCATCCTCCCAGAGTCCAAAGGCATCCATGGTGATAGGTTAACTGGTCATTCTAAACTGAATGTGAGTGTGAATGGTTAGCCCTGCTGTAAGCTGGTGGCCTGCTATAGCTGTGCCCCGCCTTCCATCCTTTCACAGCTGGGATAGGCTCCAGCTCTCCACCACGACCCCGTACTGGATAAATGGAAGAAAACGGATGGGTGGGAATATTATTGATGACACTCAAATGTTCTCTGTATTAGCTTAAAACCGTGTGATTTATTCGGTGCTGAGTGGAGCTGGCAGGAATGGCACTGGATAAAATTTAGAAGCAGATGAAAGGTCAGAGAACTCAAATTTAGTGGTTGCTGCTCACCTACTAAACAACAAATTTAATTTGAAATCCATCCTGTTGGTTATTGATAATCTCCAGACCACAAAAAAGGGAAAAAAAATCACAATGGGTTGAAGAAACTGAAGAAAACCCTACTTTTGCGTGCAATATTGTGTTTTATTGGTAAAATTCAGAGCAGTTATTTTCTGGTACACACACTAGGCGACAGATTTCTCATTTTAGGTTAAAATAAAGTGCATTACTGTGTTAGAAGGGGTAAGTATTCATGCTGGAGAAATGTCACTGTTCAAACAGCGAGGCAAACTACAGCAGCGTAATACAACTAAATATGTTAATATTTAGGTGCGTCTGCACATTAAATATGGCATAAAGCAATATTCTACGTAACACCAAACAAAGGGATCAGAAGAAGATTCAATTATCTTCTGGAGAAAGCGAACATAAACTTTTTTTTTTGCCAATATTTCTCGAGTGTGAAAGTATCAATTTAACCAGCTGCCTTTTTTAAAACGTAAAAATTATATTTAATGAAGTTCAGTAAACTTGTTTATCATTTTTTTAAACATTCAAATTCTTGCACACGACTTCCATCTAAATTAAACACACATGTTCGCAGTGCAAAGACATTTTGTAGTCTGTTGTAAATATATTACACATGATCTCTTCAGAACCCATTTTGCAAAATATGTTTTGTCACAGTTGGTATGTCTCTCAAAGAAACGTTAAACAGCCACAACGAACAGCTCTCTGTACATCTGCACCAAACATAACCAGCTCTTTTCAAATATATATTCTATGCAATATGCTGAAAATAAAATAAAAACTGCAAACATACAAATGCATGTGGGGGTTTTTTCACTTTTGTTTTACTAGACGTGCTTGTTACCTCCTTGCAAAGTATCCACCATTAAAAAAGCCCTCAACTTTCACTGAAGCTGCATCACAAACCTGCAGACCTCTCAGCAGTCAATATTAATCCTCGCCAGCAGCTCCTCCAAGGCTTCCAGTTTCTGGTTAGCCTCCTCGATTGCACTGTACGTCTGCACGTTGCTGGCGATGTGGTAGCGGATGTCGTCCACCAAGGGGACCGAGTCCGTCTCTTGGCGCTTCTCTAAAGACGCGGCGTCCTCTTTGACCATCTCGGCAAACTCTGCTTGCTCCACCAGCTGTGATGGGACGAATGCAAGAGGTAGACAGTTGTGAATTCTTCCTAATGGAGAACTCGGGGGATGCTGACACACTTTTAAGGAAAAATAAGCTCTGTAGTTCTGAAACAGCAACAAAAATATTATAAAATGGTCTCAGAGATCAAAACACCATTAATGATTGGCATTTGGGCATTTTCGACTGGTTGTTAACACAAACATCTAATTAGCCAATCAAACTCCAACAACTCAATGCATTTAGGTACCTATAATCTGGGAAATAATTATTTGATCCCCAGCTGAATTTGTGAGTTTGACTAGAATATAATATGAGCATGAACAATAGCACAGATACAATGAAGAACTACGACCCACTGACAATGGGACACCGTCACTGCCACGCACCCGCTCGATGATCTTGGCCATGAACTCTGTGCACTGATCTTCTAGCCGAGAGAGACGGAAGAGCTTGGCCGTCTTCCACATGTGCAGAACGTTTTCCTCGCATATCGTCTTAGCCAGCGTCTTTCCACACAGGCGCTTAAGCCCCGGCAGCAGATACATGTCAGCCACGCACAGCACATCGAACACGTTTTCCGTCATTAGCTGGACATGCAGAGAAACCAGCAGGGAGAATATTATTATCACGAGAATTCAAAACAGCAATCCTCCCCCTGGATGCCTTGTACATATAAATCAATATCTTTAGTGACACTTATTTAAGTGTCAAAACTTACGATTAAGGTACAGGGGAGGTTGTCAAACGAGTTAAGAAATTTCAAGATGACCGTGTGAGATCACTGGTGAGCATTTTCTCAGAATTTGTCTGCTTCTGAGACAAAATGTGCCGTCACTTGTGGATTTTAATGCTCTAATTCCAAATATGACAATTAAAATAGCTAATTAGTGCCCAGTTCCGTGTCTCCTATTTTAATCATAAATTCTAAGCTTATAGCAGCTTTAGGTAATAATAAAAAAACTGGCCCAGATGTGTGGAAATGAGCTGTTGTGACACAGAGAAAGTCTAACTAATCAACCCAGATCTCTTTTGCCTAGGATATTACAACATGTAAATATATCTGCTTTATTACTTGGCTGCATGTCTGTTTATGGATGCCTCTACAAAAAAACCACAGTGAATTATTTAACAGCGGAGGGCACCAGCAGAGGAAATGCAAATACTGTATGCATTTCACTGATACAAGTTCTGTGAATTACGTGTCTTTCAACAGCATACTGGAAGAAAATGTGAAAAATGCTACTAATAGGACTTTTTTACATTAGAGATCTTCTTTTAGCTGCTCCCTCTAGGGGTCACCACAGCAGATGATCTGCCTCTATTTCACACCAACCTTCATCTACCTCCTCCACGGTCTTCATCTTTGTCTCCTGATTGGCAGCTCTATTGTCAACATCCTTTTTTGCCCACGAGGCAATTATGATTTTATGAATTGTAGTTCACATCAGGCCAAATTAATCAAAAATTTAATTTAAGAAGATGAAAGTAAAAATTAGGACCTACCCCTATTTTAACCAAAATTGTACTCATTTCTGGTTTCAATAAAGATTTTTTTTAGTTTTGGAGTCAAAAACTAGAGCCAACAAACAGTTTTACGCATCACATTCAGTTTCACCGACCCAAAAATCTGTCTAGTTTGACAATATTTATTTCATAAGCACTTTCGCCGTAAGCCTCTGGATCCACTATGGCTCTGATGTTGCCATATCAATACAGGAAAGCTTCTCTTACAATATGATGAGAAATCCTCACCAGGATCACAATTGTTCAGGTATTTAACAATTAAGCTTTGCTACACAGGTTTGTCTGTGTTTATAATCGATGTTTGTTTTCAAAGATCCTTTTTTTCCTAAATAAAAAAGTGCGGAATGATTTATTAGGGATGCAAACATCACAGAAAGAAAAAATGTGCACAAACCTCAGTGTCATCTGTGTAGATGTAATACATGATGTGGATAAAGATTTCATGTGAGATGTTGTGTAAAGTAATCACTGGGGTGCTGGGCTGAGACTGGAGCTGCTCTCCCTCACTGAAGTGGTCCTCCAGGAGGGCTTTAAAATAATCACTACGTCCACAGAAAAATGCCTGGAGAGAGACGCACAACTGCACTTCAGTCATTCACATTCATGTTTATGCTGCGGTGGTGTGGGAGTCTGCACTGTAACTGAGAAGACACTGTGAGGATTTTCTCATCCGTACCTTATGGCACAAGAAATCGTAACCATCGACTCTGAAGCAGATGTCGGGATAAGTAGGGAAGCGGTCGACTCTGTTAAAGGGAAGCTCACCAAATCCAACCTAAAGAGAATCAACAGGAATGAATGCGGTGTTCAGCTAAAATACTTATTTTCCTGCCATGATGTCCTCACCCTTAATTCAGTGGGCAGCGCACAGTCTGCTAACTGAGCCATCTCATCCTGAAGTTGACAGCTGTGAGGCTCGAGGGTGAGAACTTTGACACAGATTCCCGGTTTATTGGACACTTTGATATGAGGACAGAAAGAAAACAAGACAAGATGGAAAACTCATCATTAGTGGGCGAAAAAAACAACAGCTCTAGGCTACGTCCACACTAGCCCGGATAGATTTGAAAATGGCGCTTTCGTCTGAAAACGCTCCGCATCCACACTATCATTATCAGTCGTTTTCACAGAGTTGCGCGTCCACATTGAAACGGCTGGAAACGCTTGCGTTCCAGTCCTGCGCATGCGTGAAACGCAAGAAGATTCGACCCTGCCTCATTTCTGTCTGCCGTTTATTTACTTTCCAGCTCTTTGAAACGTCCCAGCTAAATGTTGAGGAAAAGCACAGAGTTTTTTAAATGGACTAATGATGAGGTGGAGTTGTTGCTGCGAATAACACAAAGGTACAAATTTGCAAAAGCGAGTGAAGTAAAGAATCTGAAGAAAAGCTATCTGGAGCATGTACAAACTGATGTTAATGGTAAATGGCCTGTATTTGTATAGCACTTTCAGTCATCACATTCAGCCATCCACCCATTCACACACACATTCACACACTGGTGATGGCAAGCTACATTGTAGCCACAGCCGCCCTGGGGCGCACTGACAGAGGCGAGGCTGCCGGACACTGGCGCCACCGGGCCCTCTGACCACCACCAGTAGGCAACGGGTGAAGTGTCTTGCCCAAGGACACAACGACCGAGACTGTCCGAGCCGGGGCTCGAACCGGCAACCTTCCGATTACAAGACGAACTGCCAACTCTTGAGCCACGATCGCCCATAATCTTTAATAGGGCTGTCAAAATTGAGAGCAAACAAAACAACTGCTGTATAATACAATCTGCTATCTTAGTTTAATAGGTCACATGATTGCATCACATGACTAAAATGTGTCATCGTTTTCGAAAAGGCTCCGGGTTCGCTGTCCACAGTGCGATGCAAAAACGGCGTTTTCAAATGTATCCGCTTTGGAGAGCGTTTTCAAAATGCTGCGTTTTCCTTGACCGAAAACGCCGTCTCAATGTGGACGAAAGGCCCGAATGGAGAGAAAAAGATGCGTTTTCAAATGAAAACGTATTAGTGTGGACATGGTCCTAGATAAAAACATATGGGATTAAAAGGTGGTCTGGTATTTTGAGGCTAAGTGGAAAAACTGCATTACAGCAGGAATATGCAATCTTGAGCCACTCCTTTTTTATATATTTTTCTAACAAAAGCAGAAATAGGTCCAGAGATTTATTGAAGCATGTGCAAACATGCAATGGAAATACAGTATTTAAGGCGAACAGAGCTGGAACGAGCTTAAAAGTCAATATTTAGTATGACTACCTTCAACAGCATGAAGTCTCTTAGGCAGCTTTCTTGTAATCTCTTTGTCTTCAGGAATAGTTCTCCAGGCTTCTTGAAAGACAAAGCTGTTCTTTGGATGCTTCTGCCTTTTGTTCAGTTCTCTGTCAAGATGATCCCACACTGCTTTAATAATGTTCAGGTCCAGGCTCTGGGAGAGCTCCACTCTGTTTTATCATCCAGATATGCTTTTACTACGCTGGCAGAGTTTTTTGGGCTCATTGTCATGATCCCAAAAAACCTGAGAAAGACTTTAAGAAAGCCTGAAGAACTATTGCTTAAGACCTCTTTAAAAATTACAATAAAAGAGAAATGAGAGGTGTCTTAAGACTGGCTTAAAGTTGTACGTGCATTACTCAAGTAAATATAAATCAAGAGTTCTGCCTTACCAAATTCATACACTTGTTTGCATTTATTCTCCAGCTCTTCTATGAGATCTGCCATTTTGCACTGTTTAGCCAGTCGTCTACTGTCCTCCACAAGACTTATATCAATATCCATCCGTCCTGAAACAGAGATAAAGAAACAACATTTTCTTACTAAGATTTTTACATGTTACAAAAATATTACATTAAATACAATCCAACTATCATCCAAGCATGCTTTCTACAACATTTCATTAAAGAGTAGCGTGTGCAATTTCTTCTTAAAGATCAAATTATTTTACCATTATTTATTTATATCCCAAAAGCAGATTCGATAACTCACCACTTCATGCATAATGCACCTTCTATGTGTATGGACGTGTGCAGGTATATGTATACAGATGTATGTACATGTGTGTGTGCGTGTACATGTCTATAATTATAGATATCTGTTACTTACATAGGAATAGTAGTGGTAGAATAGTTAAATTTATGTCCTGCATATTTCCACAACCATAGCCATAATCACATACTGTGTATGCTACCGTTGTATATAGTGTATTATCGTACTTATTTTATATTCGTTTGTATTTTATTTGTATCTTTTGCATTTTCCTTCTTTCCTTCCTGCCCAACAACACCGGTTTCTCCTGTACGATACATGGAAGATCAGCTGGTATATTTTTCACCCACCTGTGTAGAAATATTGTAGAATGGCTCCAAAGGCAGCAGGATTGATCTGAAATCAAAACAGCCTTTATCCATACAGTATAACTAAAAATTGTGAATTACACACGGTGCTATAACAGGATACTAATGAAAACATATAGACTTACCAAAGGGTGCTTGAGGTTGATCAAGTTCTTCCCTTTCCATTTGGTCTCAAACATTTCCGTGAAGTACTCTGAGCGAGCACTGAGAACACATCGGTGTGCTAGAAACGTTTGTCCGTGAACCAGGAATTTGACGTCACTATACTGACCCTGCTCTAGCAACCTAAAGAAAAACCCCAGAAATGTCTGGATTAGACAAACGTACTATAACATCCTGTTATTGCTCTTATTTTCTTGTTTCTTTTCAACATAAAAATCATGACCCTTACATGTGCAGAAAGTAGTTGAAATCATCCCGCTGCATGGCGCGGATGCTTACACACTTGTAGTCTTTGAGCAGGCGTCGAACAGAGTCGCTCAGGGAGCCATACATGCATCTCTCGCCATCAAACGTGTTGGCTTCACACTTGGCACCTAAAAAAAAGAAATGAATAAATGAAATCAAAAATTTCAAAGCCTAGAATGATACAACAGAATATGTCAGAGCAGTTCTAAAGCACAGCACATCAGTTTAATACTGTGTTATTTGATTATAACTGATTGTAACTTACCACTAGCCAACAGGTACTGGACCAGCTCCTCATGGCCACAGAGACAAGCATAATACCTGAAGCACACAAGTGTTTATATTAAAAGCAGTTATGATTATGATGCGGCGTTGATGGGAGAATTACATCAGCTGCCTATACTGTACTTACAATGGAGTGCTGTCCCATTTATCTTTTACATTGAGGTCAACATCTCTTTGTTCAACAAGGTATCTAGGCAAAGAGCAGAGAGGTTACAGTGATGCGCTGCGATAAACACAGACACGACTCACCATACAAAACGCCAAGATTTAAATAAAAATAAATAGATACATACGTCACACAGGATGAGGAGGGTATATACAAATGATTTTATTGATACTAATAGAATTATTGAATTCTGTTTGATTAATTAATCCCTTATTCATTCTAATCATTTTGAAAAAGCAGCTTCTCAGCATGAGATTGAACCGCTTTCATGACTATGACATCATTCTTTTACAAAATCATTTGCATTAATTTATTACAGTACTAATAAGTAAAACTGAAAAACTTGGAGGCATGCAGTTCTGATGGCTTGGATAATTAGGCTGGCTCATATTTGACTCTGGCATACTTTGGTATACAGAGTATTTTATGTTCGACTTGATGATTGCATTGTTGCAAGAAGCCCAGGTCCTGTGGCTGCAAAACAAATCCAAATCATCACCCCTTTATCCCAGTGCTTGACAACTAGTATGAGGTGTTTGTTGTTTTTGATTTTCTGCTGTACATTATGGTCTAAATATGGTCATCTGTCTAAGTACATGGCTCTAGAAGTCTTATTGATTGTGCAATGTTTGTTTCTGTAAGCACTACACAGTCTGAACCTATGATAAATTTGCTGGACATTCTGTTAACACACGTGAATGCTCCAGACCAGCAAACTGCTAAAACCTCTAAAATCTTCATAGAGCTCCTCACACTTGCTGGTGATCAAATTATCAAGTGCACTCAATTACTAGTGCCAGCCTGGTTGCTATTTGGCCTCTTAATTCCTATGGAAACACAGGACTGCAATGAATCCCATGAAAACTTTCTAGTACACATGACTGTACAGACACGCCCCCTTTATTGGACTCTGCAACAATTGGTTTATGTATACATTGTAACCACTGATGATTCCTTCGATCAGCTAAGCATAGTTTTGCTGTCCTGTCAAGCTCTTTCCTCGTAATTCTCGGGGTAACTCTGTCCTATAGCAGGAGACTAGATATCCGGTTGAGCATCCGACACTGATACCTAGTGCGATCATTACGTCTGGACACCGAGGAGCTGACCTACACAATTAGCTACAGTTACAAACTGGCTCATCGTGGCTCCTGTTAGCAACACTGCCTTCTGTGGTTAACTCGCGTTTATTTACATAAAACCGAAGTTAAACTGCAAGACTGCATTGTAGAAAAAGCTAGCCCAATCTATGCTAGAACTCTCACCGGCAAACACAGTAAAGTAAAATAAGTTATCATCGAGCAAACAAGCCATAATAAGCTCAGCAGAGCTGATGGTTACCTGACTCTACAAATGTCGCCCTTTCTGCAACTACTAAACAAATCGTACACATCCATAATCGCCGCGGTGTTTTCGGTCCTCTGTAATGCATTGAGACGGCCTGTCTACCGGACAGGTGAGTGATGGTTTGCTGTAGCTTCAGAGTTTTGCTCGGTGAACGCTGAGAAAGTTGTCACCGTTGTTTTTTGTTGACAAGCTGTGCGGGGTCCTCGGTGTTTTGGTCGAAGAGGTCCAGCAGTCACGTGACATCAGCGTACACTTCACAAACGTAAAGGAATAACTGCAAAAACGGCAGCTATATGCTATTCTTTATCCGCACTACTAAATCCTTTTTTTTACTTGTGAGCCACATGAATAGAAATCTTTTAAAAGTTTTACAATGAGCTGATAATCCTAACCGAACAAGTAGCATAACTTGAACAAGTAGCAACCCGTGCTCAAGATATAAAAGCTGAATTTCCGAGCTTACGCCGTTAACATGAACGGTACACGTCATGCCGTCACGTCGTTCGTTTATGTGTGATTTGAACAAGTGGTAAAAATGCAATTAAATAGCGCCTTTCGCTCTTGTTAAAGTACATTCTTTTCATCGGATTAAGCAGCTGTCAGAAGATGTTTCATTCCGCTATTTGACCAAAGAACTACGAGACAAACCTTGCCCTATTTTCTTGCTCTTAACTAGGCCAAGCCAAGGCATACAAGGCCACAGTGCTGTGTCATGCAGTTCAGTAACAGACAGAGGCAATACGTGCATTACACCCATATTTATTTATTTTGTATTGTACTGTATGTCACAATGTTTATTCAGAATCCTAAAAAGAAAAAAAAGCTTAACCTGGTTAAGCTTGGTTATTTCTCCATCTGGTATTTGGCAAGCTTTTGTTTTATTATGCAGATGATAAGTTGAAGTTTTTCTCAACATGTCAACCTGTGCACTCTCTGGGAGGAGAAAAAACACAATAAACACACTTTAACAGAAATGTGTGTGTGTGTGTGTGTGTGTGTGTGTGTGTGTGTGTGTGTGTGTGTGT
>NW_005187501.1:1818684-1841941 GCF_000239375.1 Pundamilia nyererei
GTAGTAGATTGATGGTTCTGAGTTACTTTCTCACTTCCTGTTTTCACTCTTAATAAAAGTAAGATGCAATTACTGTAAAGTTGTTTACCTTTAACAACATTGGACAAATGCGCTTTGCAAAGCCTGATAAGAAAGCTGGCTAACTGTGCAAGTGAACAGACTCAACCCTATCTTTAAGACAGGAGAATCTGAAGGATTATAATCAAATATCCTGAAGATAAATATGAAAACTGCATTCAAAATTACTCTCTAAGCAAATTGAATGGAAAGTCAGCAAATACAATCAGGTTATCTGTTTTAAGATTGTGTGCTGAGGCTTATCAAACAATACAACTGTAAAATTGTTCATAGTCAGAAAAAAAAACATCTAAGAATAAAGTTGCCTCTTTTCTTTCTAATCATCAAGGAAACACGAAGACATTACACGCTACTGCAAAACTTTACTGTGAACAGTAGGAGCTACTGTTCACACACAGATTTCTGAGGGATTTTCCAGGAATGGCAATGCTTTTTCAGAGAATCGATTTCGGATCAGAAATCGCTGATTTCCTACTCGCTGATCTCTAATCTGGAACATAATCTGCTCTGGAGCAGGTTATGTTACTATGGCAATTTACAGAGATAACAAGTGAACCGCCTTCACACTAACCCACACAAACCCAGGGTTAACCCTGAGGTTAGCTGGAAAAGACTAAATCCAGTTCTGTAATACAGTCTGTGGTCCGTGTAACCAGTTTGTTTTTGATCACAGATCAAAAGGTTGTTGAGATATTAACTCAACTCCAATTTTAATTTGCTGTGACAAAACTTAGAAACACTAAGACCCAGTTTATAGATCATGTGCACCAGTTTTGGTAAAGATTGTTGCTCAGACAGTTCAAATTAATTTCAAACATCATAATTGGTCCAGCTATAGACCAGTCTGTAAATACAAGTTAAGCTTTATTAGGTAAAATAAACAAAAAACAAAAGCTTTATGACTCAAAGCTGAACTCGGGCTTTGGACCAAAAGATTCTAAGTGTTAGTAAAATCAGTTCGTTATTGCTGTTATTTATATAGAATAAGAAAAGTGAAAATGTCCCAAAGCCCCATCCTTTTAAACTTGGATGTAAGATTTCATGACCTTTTATCACCCCAAATGTATAGAGTAGTTACAAAATCTTTAAAGCAGATGTATGTGAGAAATCACTGAATTCATGACACACTCGGTTCAAAAATGAAAACTGAATTCAAAAATGACACTCCCAAATTCCTTCATAGAGGCTACACTGCACTAAAACATCAAAAGAAGAATAACATCTAATCACAACAAATGTGAGGCGTAATTTTAAATTCCAACTGCAATTTGCAAATTACCTTTGGCCTGTATTGCACTGAGAATGTTTCGTCACACAGATATGACTGATTCTGATACATGCAACAATGCAAATATTGGGTCAGGCAAGTATATGTCACTATTCTTTATTATATCCACTCTTTTTCACAATGCTAAATGACATTTAAGGGTCAAAAACACCAAGAGAGCCAGTGATTCAGTTGTTTTCATTCTTCCTGCAAACATACCTTCTCTATTGAATAGAAGTGTTGACGGGAGGCAGGCAGGTGCACACGCCATGCCTTTTACGCAGCCATGCCTTTGTGATTCATGCAAAACACAGTTTGCATGAAGGGAGTACGTTGGTAGTTTGCTCCAAAATCCCGGATTGCTTTTCAGTGTACTGGTAAAACTTTGAATTATTTTACACACCCTAAGTAGCGAACAGTCCAAAACACTTCCTGTTCTTTCATTAAGGAGCACTGTTTTAAGAGACTTCACAGTTTTCCTCATGTTTTATCAGCGTGCTGACCTCAGCAGTTTGGTGTATCAGCTTGTCAGCTTGCTTGTCACGTGCTTCATGATGTTGTGATGTGGACATTTCTGTGCTCTTTGTGCAGAGGAGGTTTTTTTTGTTTTCTGTTCTCATGCTGTCCCCCCATAGGAGCCCAGCATGAGTAGAGGTCTCTTTTTCCCCCCTCCTCGTCTTGCCCATTGTAGTGTACATTTCAGTGTTTTTCCATAATACTACCGGTCTCTGACCTGTCTCCCCATGTGATGTCTGTGTTGTGTATGTAAGGTCAGGGAGGGTCCCATTTTGCTGCAGGGGAACTTGCATGTGACAAATAAAGGCTTTCTTGACTCGACTTGACTCTTGAAATACAAGTTAAAATGCATTTGGAAATCACTGCTTTCTTCCTTTATGTGAATTTTCCATCTAGTTTTCTGAGCTGGGTTGTATCCCAGCTTTTTCCACATCTATCAGGAACAAGATAAAGTATATTAGTGTTTTGCTCTTAACCTGTCACAGCTCTCCTGAATCCTTGCTGGGTGTCAACAACTGCACATCTGTTGTTGCTCTTTTTCACCCAAAAGGGAATAGCAATTCCACCTCAACGGGGTAGTGATCGCTCACCCTAAGGGCCTGTGGGAGGATTTGTGTATAAAATGAAAAATAGAAAAGCAAAATAGCCATTCACGTGCATATCAAGAAGAGGGATAGATCAGATAGCTCACCGTTTCTTCTGTCATTTGAAACTCTTTGTGAAAGTTAAATGGTTTAGCTGAGTTTGGCACAATGGCTGCCAGCATATCTTCTCCATACACAACTATCCTGTGGAAGATGTGCATTCATTCAATTCATGAATTCATATAACTGTGCAGTTGTGGTTAGACATTTACATACAGTCATCATGGGTATAAATGTTATGATAATTCTGGGCTTTCAATAATTTCTTTGAACTCTTCATTTTCCAGGGTGCAATGATTGTGCAGCTTAAATCTGGGAGAAACTACCAGTTGTAGTTGATTGTGACCACTAATAAGAAATAAATTCAAACGTATGCATCCAATTCTTCTTTCTTTTTTTTTAATCATTAAAGATGTATGCTGTATAATTATTCCATCCTGGAAAAAAACACTTCAAATAAATCAATAAAAGCCAAACATTACATTGACATTCATGCCCTCAACGAGGGCAAATAAACTTCTGACCACAATTGTATATCTTGCCACAAATCTTTCTAACAAACCTGTCATAAGCGTGATGATCACTTGTTTTTGCCCTGGTGTCCACGTTATCACCAATCAGTCAGTAAGAGTTCTTGTCACTGCGAATGTGGATCTCCTCCCTTTCCTTGGATGAGAGATACCAGCCATCTGCCCTGAAGTCTCCCAGGATCATTACATTCTAAAGGAAATTAAGAAAACAAAAAACAAAAACGCAGCTTTTCAGGCTAATACAACTTTAAATATCCCTAAAGAAAATATGAAGACACTGAGTGATAATTTACAGGTTGTGCAATAGATGTGATTCCTCTGACCTGATATCTCTGTCTCTATATATCTTTATCTATGTGTATCACAACTCAACAGTTGACTTGACTCCAATAACATCCTCTGTAGTTACATACTGTAAGTTAAACATATTTCCCTGCTCACACAAGACACTAAACCTGATAAACCTGCTGCAGTCTGCTGTAATTAGCATGTCACGCTGCATCAGACTCATTCAACAAACAGATCCACGGTTAAAAATGACTCGTACATACTGCTGATGTCCCAGCAACTGACTAACATGTACACACACAGACCTAACTCCTTGTTCTGACTGAACCAGGTACGATAAGCTTCAGTAGGGGCAAAGATTGACCTGTGTTATAAGTTTTAAAGTAGAGAATATAGAGCTCTCTTTTAAATGCATCCACATCATCGACCTGGTCATCCTTGTACTGATAGCAATCGATAAGGTCGACCACATCGTCCCTTCCAGCAGGACAAAAAAATTATTCTATAGAGCTGTTCAGCTTTACAGTATGTGGGATTATTTGAGCTTGCCTGTACAGAAACAGGAACTGTTCCTTGTATCTGCTCCTTCCCAGACGGGTACTGAGCTGCTGAGCATAGTGATGGGTGATGCTGACCCTGAGATGTGGACAACAGTAAAAGTAAGCATACTTATAGGAAGAGACAGTTTTACTTTAGTCAGAAAATCTTTTTTTTTTAAAGTAAATTCACCCGTTCAGCTCTTCCACTAACACTCTAACAGAATCTCCAGTCACATTCACCACCTCCAGAATAACTATGATGTCATATCAAGACACAATCTACAACAAATAAGCTTTGTTAATAAAAGAAGTGCAAACAGTGTTATTGTTTTGTTTTTGTTTGTTTGTTGTTGTTTTGGGGTTGTCTTGAATCAATGATAATGAAAGCAGAAGAAATGAGAAGCGATTTTCTTTTTTACTAACCCTGATAATGCACCTGGCTACTTCCCAGTTTTCATTTTCACACTTGATAATGACTGTTTCCCAACACTCATGAGTGAGTGACATTGACAACAAATTTCCAAAGAAGAAATGCATTACACATGTTTTGTGATGTGTTGACTCTGTACACAGCGTCCTCATTTAAAGAGTTCATATCAGCCATTTCATTCTTTGGTTTGCCTCGCTAACGCCAAGGAGAAATGTTTTACCTTAACCAGGCTTGTCAGGACCGCTGGATCTGAGACCTTAGTCAGTCCAAACCTCTGTGCATTGAATGAAGCAATCTTCATTTCTGTCAAAGGAAGACCTGAAGGAAATATTCAGTGTCATGCAAAAAGCATTTTAAGTATACGCATGACGCTCACTCTGTTCTCTTGACTTTATTCAGCTCTGATGAAATGTTGAGCGGGTGGCACAGATTCAGTGTCATACAAACAAACCCTTATAAATCTGGTTATGTGAGAACATTTTTCCTTTGTACAGTAGTTGTTTGCTTAAAGGAAAGCGATGATTGGATAATTGGACGCGCAGGGAGAGAGGGAGGATTTGAAAAACAAACAAGAGAACAGACAGGTTTCCTTTTTTTTAGTACAACTGGTTTCTATTAACATTAGTGAAAAGACATTTAATTTAAGTGTGGTAAATTTTTAAATCAAACTATTTTCCTCTTTTGTTCCATGGGATAATAATGTGTACTTTATTGATCCCAGTGGGGAAATTACTCCCTCTGCATTTGACCCATTCACTCAGTGAAGCAGCGGGCAGCCACACCGGGGAGCAGTGTGTAGGGACGGGACCTTGCTCAGGGGCACCTCAGGGTAGCCGTTCGGTGAATTCGAACCCCCGACCCTGCCCCATGGTTGATAATTTGTAATCATAACTGTCATCATAACTGTGTCAAATTTATCACAGCACAGAGGCAGCAGCAGTGGAGATCAATCAAAGATAGAAATAAAGAAATACTTTAGTCCATAATAACCAAGTAAGGAGCTTCCTGTTAATGAGTGGAGTGTGTGAGGTTATGAGGGCGTAGTTAGTTGGTAAGGTTTTCCTTGTACTTTTTTGACTTTACTCTCTTACAATCATATTTACTAGTTTAGTACCTCAAGAAGAAAAATAACAGTTTTCCAGAAAATTTGTGACTTTTTTTTATTAAACGTACTACTAGAGTTTCAGGACTTCAGAGTTTCTCTTTCAGTTAAGGGAGGTTTTACGAGGTCCACTGATGTGCATGTAGTTTCCAGTGTGTAATGCATATTATAATATTTGGGAACATTTCCAAAAGTAACATTGCCTACTGAAAGAATTTTCTGCATATACTGACTTAAATTTACATTAAAAACTTGTGGCTCTGCAGTTCATTATGTTAAATAAAATCTTTCTTTATTCATAACAGGGAATGTTTTATTTTTCTTGATGACTTCTTGATTTACTGAGTTTTCAGACTGTGTGAGTGCAGACTTTTAGTTTGTTACGGAACTCACCTGAAGCTGTGGAGCAGGAATAGTTTCCTGTTGCATCTTTAAAGTGAGGGGTAGGTGGGAGAGCACGAGGTATGTGTCAGACTGGTTTACCCACATTCAATCACTTCACTATCACAACACGCCCAGTTCTGCCTTATAAAGCAGCCAAAAAGATAAAACGTGCACAACAGAGCTATACCACCACTTCTACCAGCTGAGCTCCCCATCCTTTCCAGCAGTGCAAACTCAACAGCACCATGAGTCTGAGGAGCAAGCGGAAGAGCCTGCTGAACTCACCTTCAGGGCGATTCAGCAGTAGTTCCATGGCATCCAACTCCATCCGCCAAATCAGCACCGCTACCGATATCAAACCAGTAACAATCGACAGGAGCCTGCTTGCCCCACTAAACTTAGAAGTTGATCCCACCGTCCAAACTATACGCACCATGGAGAAAAATCAGCTGAAGACTCTTAACAACAAGTTTGCATCCTACATCGAAAAGGTAAGAGGAAATTTTACTGTCACATTTAAAATCTTTTTATTATAAACCATTAAAGTGTCGTTGGGTAACTTGAAAGGCACTCATAAATAAAATGTATTATTATTATTATTATTATTATTCCAAGTTAACTCGGTGGCATTTGAAGCTTCTTTTAAAACCTAAAGTGGGACTGTGTTGGAATTTGTTCGTATCCCTTCTCGTGTGTCAGGTCAGACAGCTGGAGCAGCAGAACAAAGTGCTGGAAACCAAGTGGAAGCTCCTGAATCAGCAAAGCGCCCCCTCCTCTGATGATGCAGAGTCCATTATTAAGACGTTCATTTCCAACCTGGAAAAACAGCTGGAGCTTTGCAGACACGATAAAGTGAAGCTTGAAAATGAGTGCACAGCCATGCTCGAGACTGTGGAAGACTACAAGACTAAGTAAGGTATCCTGGTGGAAGAAATCAAACCACTGCTTAACAGGAGCTCAGCTTTGATATATGATAATAAAGTGGACAGTGATAAGAACTCTGTTTGTGTGTGTGTGTGTGTGGGGGGGGGTGTCTGTCTGTGTGTAATTTGATATTTGTGGGTGTTTCAGGTACGAGGAAGAGATCAACTGCAGGGCCACTTCAGAGAATGATTTTGTACTGCTCAAAAAGGTGCAGTATGCAATGACACTAATACTTTTATTTGTGAGTAATAAAAAAAAATAGCAGTGAAAAGAAAAGTTGTTTATTTATTCTGTTGCCTCCAGGATGTGGATGAAGAAATTATGAGAAAGGTGGATTTGGAAAGCCAGTTGACAGCTATTCAGGATGAAATCTTGTTCCTCAAAGAAGTGCATCAGATGGTAAACAAGCTTACAGTAAAAACCTTTTCAGAATTTAAATCAGTGAATTAAATTAGGTGTCATATTCTGGATTTTTTCCTCTTAACTTTCGCTGTATGTGTTGTTTTAAATAAGGAGCTGTATGACATGCAGCAGCGTGTGAAGGACACCTCTGTGGTGGTGCAGATGGACAACTCCCGCAACCTGAACATGGACCACATTATAGCTGATGTTAAGGCTCAGTATGAAGAAATTGCTGCTTACAGCCGTGAAGAAGTTGAAAAGTGGTACAAGAGCAAGGTGAAGGTCTAAGATGAATTCTTGCTCATTACTGTTGATGTAATAAACCAACTAGGAAAATGGGCATAGAGACATGAAAAGGGCTCAGAAGTTACCGCTCATAAATCTACTACAACGTCAAAACGGCATTTGTTAACCCAATAATTACTGTGTTTATATCCTTGTCTCGCTGTTTGATATTTTTCCACACCAGTTTGATCAGATGAAAGTGCAGGTCCAGCAACATAACAGCGAGCTGCAAAACACTAAGACCGAAATAGCTGAGCTTAAGCGAATGATTCTTCGTCGGCAGACTGAGATTGATGTTATGAAGGAACAGGTGAGTGAAGGGCTTTAAAACTACCTCATAGTCTGTTTGATCTTAAACTGGATTTTAACAAGTATCAAGAGGAACAACAGGTTTAGCTCCTGTTCTCATAAAAAGAAAGGAAACTGAAAACAAATCAAAGGAAACATTTTTTCATCTTGAACTGACAGCTAATTGCATACATTTAGTTATTGTTAGCTGCTCTGAAAAAGCAGTTTGGTTTTCCTGTTACCATAACCCACACAAAACCCCCCAATTTTTACAAAATCGGGGCGACCGTGGCTCAGGGGGTTGGGAAGCGGATCTGTAACCAGAAGGTTACCGGTTCGATCCCCGGGCTCTCTGTCCTGGTCGTTGTGTCCTTGGGCAAGACACTTTACCCTCCCGCCTACTGGTGTTGGCCAGAGGGGCCGATGGTGCGATATGGCAGCCTCGCTTCTGTCAGTCTGCCCCAGGGCAGCTGTGGCTACAACCGTAGCTTGCCTCCACCACTGTGTGAGTGTGATTGAATAGTGGCATTGTATAGCGCTTTGGGTGCCTTGAAAAGCGCTATATAAATCCAATCCATTATTATTATTAAAATCATCAGGAATCACTGTGAAGCTCAGATTTAAATATTTAAAGCTTTTTCTCTTTGTCAGTATTCCCACAATGAGGTAAGCATATCTGATATGGAAGAGCGAGGGGAAGCGGCTGTAATAGATGCAAAAAGCCGCATTAAGGACCTTGAGGCGGCTCTGAGGCAGGACAAGCATAACATGGCCAAGCAGCTCAGAGACTACCAAGACCTCATGAATGTCAAGCTGACCCTGGATATCGAGATCTCCACCTACAGGAAACTCCTGGAGGGAGAGGAAGAAAGGTAAGCCAGCAGAACTTAGGAGGTTGCTGGCAACAATGTGTTAAGGAAGAAAATGGATGGATGGATGAATGGATGGATGGATGAATGGATGGATGGATGGATGACCATTGATGTAAGGTTTCAGCTTGGAAACTGTCTACAGTGATTCAGAAAATGATTAAAACATATTAATCATTACTGATATTTTTGGTTGTATGAGCTACTGTACGTGCATACCATCTGTCATCCGACAGTTTAGATGGAAATTGGGTGTGGTATAGAAAAACAAAAAAACACCACCTTGAGCAAAAGCCTCAGTCAGAAACAAGAAGTTATTTGTTTGGTTTGGTTGTTTTTAATAGTTTCACAACCACATATTTGTCTCACTATTCAAATAGTTCACCTCGGTGTGTTGCATTAAACAATAAAGAACTGAGCCCAGGGGTGGAATGCAGCAAACACCCACAGGTATTTGACAACTGGTGGTAACTGCAGTCGTAGAGCAGAGCAGCCTTTCAGGTGCAAGTTTGAAAGACAAATCTACATCCAATCTGCAAAGCCCAATCCACATCCAGAACCAGAACCAGACTTTGACAAGTAACACATAGATGAGATTTATGGTTTATTGGAAGTCTGTCTTCCAGTTTTATGGCAGGAAAAAAACAAACAATTACTTTGGGTAATTTGGTTTATCACTTGTCTTTCTTTGCTGGATCTTAAACATGAGACAGGTTTATTGCACAGCTCCCTCTAGAGCCACAAAGGGCTTTGCAACCTTCACTTGAACAACCGTGTGAATTACCAGTACATGCCCTGTAATGTATTTCCTGCTTTCACCCTGACAGACTTGGTAAAGACTCTGTTATCAGCATCCAAACAGTGCCCAACAAAAGTAAGTACAGTACTGTATTTTACAAATAAAGATGAGATCATCTTAATGACCTTCATCTCGGGGATCAGAGTGACACCCTCTTCTCTCTTTTTTCTGTCTTCTTTTCAGCAGCTGTTGCCAGTAACGACTGTGTTGATGGCACTGAAAGAGTGTTCAGTGTCCAAACAGTGCCCAACCGAAGTAAGTACAGCACTGTATTTTACAAATAAAGATGAGATCATAACAATAGCCTTCATCTCAGAGATCTAAGCGACGCCCTTTTCCGACTTCTCCACAGCTGTGCCCGTTACCATGCAGAGACAAAGGTCAGGTCCTGTTCTCATCAAGACAGTGGAGACCATGGACACGACATACACCGAAGGCAAATAAAACGCAGCAGTGCTCTGAACTGACCGATTGCTACTTAAAACTACCCTTAAATTAATCTGTTTTCAAACTGCTGTAACCTCACTGTATCAAAAGGCCATGTGTATCTGTGTCTCTGTTTTTCGTTTCCTTGTGATTCTGTCACATTAAATTACAAATTGTACTCAGCAACTGTAAGACGTTTGTTAGTTTGCTCTATAGATGTTCCTAATAACTATTAAAAACTATTCTTTTTATTGTTAGATCTTGCTGCACAGCTGTTGTTCTGATGTGTCTCTTATAAAGCATAAGGAGAAAATAGCTTCAAAGCTTTTACATTTTTTTTAATATGCACTAGATGGACCCAAAGATATTGGGTCACAACTTTAAATCTCTAAACTGAGGTGTTTTCAGTGTCATTGCCACAGGTATAGTCCAAGTCGTTTTAAGGAGCTCACTTCAGCTGTGTTACTGTAACAGGATGACACTGTTGCAACAGGTCGGTTTGTTAAAGTTTGTACCTATTACGCAATCAACTGAAAGAGCTTATTGCAAAGGGGAAGTCTAATTTCAACACGGTTTTTTTTTTAACTACAGCTCAGTGCAGCTGGTGCATTTCACATAAGTCTCAGACCGCTTTGAGTGGACTCGAGTGCCACAAGCTGGATGGACTGTGTTTGAGTAGCCAGCTAAAAATACAGTGCAGGGAAAAAAGAATTTGGGCCCTTTAGTTTTGTTTGGGGTTTTTTGTTTTTTGTTGCACTTTTATGCTTCACATCATGTATTAAGAGAGAAAGCTATCCAAACCTACCTGCCTCTAAAAATGAAGCAAACTTGAACTTCAGGACCTTGATGGCTAATTGGAAATTTGAATTCTGCTCTCTATCAGAAAATCCTGGAGTTGACTGTCCACCCATCAGTTAATGCACTGAAGCTCAAGCACACACACCCATACACACCAGTGTAATTCTAACACCCATAATACTATATTGTATATTTATATATTTTTTTCCAAACATATGTAGGTTTTGTTTTGATATGTGAATTTGAAAAGCATGCTAACAAAAATAAAGAGGGGAAAACCTTTGTTTTTTAAAAGTAAACATACATTATTAGCTATTAAGCAGCACAAAATACATACGGTAAACTAAAAAACACAAGTAGGTAAATGTTTTGAAGAGTTGGCCAAGCTCTGCCGTCTGTAAGACACAGATGCATTTTGAAATCCCACAGCGCTCTTCCTACTTTCAGCTAACCGCTATTTAACTGCGATCATGGCAGCCCTCCTGTTATTTTGCGTTATTTTTTATACTGGGTATTACGGTAAGAGAACCCGAGATATGATTTCAAAATAAAAGCAATCTTCCGGTGAATGTGATTCCAAAGAAAGTAATAAAAGTTCTTAACTTGACACTGATTTACACCGTGAGGGTGTACGGTTCATAAAGAGAAATTAGTATTTGGAAACATCGAGTTTACTTGTTACGGCTTTACAAGTCTTTAGAAATCTTCATTTTTAAATGTTTGTATAATTAAGAATTAATATAGTAGTAAATTTGTTATATTTAAAAATGTATTTATTTAAAATTATTGTTAAAATGTATTTATTTTGAAATCGCGTCTCAGTTTCTCTTACCGTAATGTCTCGTATATACAACCCAAAACAACGTAAGAGGAATGGCTTGAGGGATTAGTTAGGGTGTGACTTCTTCTTTCCTTTTTTTTTTCTACCAGTATACCACAGAAGAGCCACTGCGCTCGTGTGTTTTGGTTTGTTTTCCAAAAGCACCGTATCCAAGGCAACTATTTCTAGTTGTGTTTATTGTACTTTTCTGTAAACACGTGAGCTGAGTTGTCACAGCTGGTAAGTAGTTTAACACACTGGAAATTATTAGTGGACACGGATGATATGTTGCCTGTTCTTGCACGCTTTAACCAAATTGTTTAATTCTGTCTTCTGGTTTATACATACAGAGATTAACGCAATGGACAAAGACTCCGTGCTAATTCATATCCTGAAGTCAAAGGGCACTCCTACGCTCCTTGGTGGAGACCTGCCTTTCAGAGTCATAAACGACAATAAGTACATATCCCCACTCTCTGCAGAAGGCGAAGTGAGAGAGGAAAACTTGCCCACCGTGGATCAAGCCATCCACACAGCCCTGAGTGGTGAGAACAAAACTGTTATCCTGATAGGCTCAGAAGGATCAGGTAAAACCACTACTGTGGAGAAGCTCGTTGTGGACTGGGCAAAGGGTGTACATCTACAGAACTTTGAATATGTCTTCCATTTCCGTTTCAAGGACTTAAATGCTTGTGAAGATGCACTCTCTTTAGAAACCTTAATCCAACGCTGTCACCACTATTTCCCTCCTCAGTCCATGCATCTGGTTCTGCAGAAGCCCGAGGATGTGCTGGTTGTTTTTGATGGTCTGAATGAGTGTAAGTACAGCCTGGACCCCTCTGTGCTCACCCTCTGCTCTCACCCGACCCAGGCAGTTTCAGTGGACTGTTTAGTGGCCAGTCTGCTTCACAGATCTCTGCTGAAAGGAGCTGCAGTTGTGTTGGCCACCAGGCCAACGGCGAATCTGAAGTTTCTTAGCGGTTCTCAGGTGAAAGTGTTAGGGTTTCTGAAGCCCCAAAGAAAAGCTTTCGGAAACTGCTTCTTTACAGATGCTGCTGCCAACAAAGCACTTATGCACATGGAGAGGTCTCTGGGCTTTTATGATTTCTGTACATCTCCAAGATTTTGTTGGACAGTTTGCTCTGTTTACAAGCCTCTTATTGATTCTGGAGGAAAACTTCCCGAGACTTTATCTCAGCTGTTTGTAGATATCCTGGTTGGCTTGATCCAGACGCTCTCGCTGAGTCAAGCAGAGGGCACAGAGCTGGTGTTGGCCCTCGGCAGGATGGCTTCTCATTGCTCTGTTGAGCAGCATTTGAGCTGCACCAAAGCGCAAATGTATTCCTTTGGCTTTCAACAGTTTCTCACCTCAGTTGATACTTTCCTGCGAATAGATGGTGAAATGGAGTCTGATACATGTGTGCTCTCGTTCCACTCGCAGCTGATCCAGGAGTTCATCCTGGCATTGTCTTTCTTTTTGGGCAAGATGACGTATACGAGTGCTGAGAAGATGCTGAAGAAGCACGAAGATGGTACAAAGTTTCTAGATGTTTTCCTTTCAGGGCTTTCTGAACCAACTCAGCGCAGACCACTGGAGAACTTCCTGGGAGAGTTCAACCCTGATCGGGTCAAAGATTTTAAGCAGTGGTTTAAAAGCAGCTCAGAGGAATCACTGCAGGGATATAATGCAGACGAGCACTATAGATGCTTCCGCCTGCTTCATCAAGCTCAAAATGAGAGCTTGGTTAAGGAGATCATCAACTCCTCAGCACGAATAGGCCTCAGCTATGACAGCCTGACCCTTCAAGACTGTGTACCTTGGAGTTATGTGGTTACATGCCTTGGTGGGACGAAGTCGTTGAATCTGTACAATACAAAGAATCTAACAGAAGAGATGGCAGAAGTCCTGGCTCCAGCTATGAGTCTATCACTCAAGATAGTGTAAGACAGGTTTAGGTAAAATTGACATCATTTGATTCATATGTTCAAAGTGCATTGATTGTTGCTTTAAACTGTGCTGTCCACCCGCCAGCTTGCAAAGAAGCTTTTTGAGTACTGGGGCTGTTCCTCATCTCGCTTCAGCTCTCAACAGAGGAATTACCACGGAGCTGGATCTCTCTTACTCCCGCCTTGGTGACGAAAAGTTCAAAATCCTCTGCACTGGACTCAGAGACTGCAAGATACAAGAATTATGGTAAGAATTGCCCTTTTTTTTAAGCAATCTTTGTTTTTAAAATTGGAAGAATGATTTACCTGCTTTGGGTTTTAGTCTTCAAAGTTGCAATCTGACAGAGGAAAGCTGTGAAGACCTGGTTTCTGTGCTGACCTCAGGCACCTCTCAGCTATGCTTGTTAGTAATGTCATTCAATAAGATTGGGGACCAGGGATTTGCAAAACTGTGCGACGCACTGCATAGCCCTCACTGCAAACTTCAAGAACTCAAGTATGTACTTCAATAGTGTAGTTTTCATTAAAACTTTTGTATCCTGTCTGCTTTTATATAAATCACTGACATACACACATAATTATTGTTTATTGAAAGGCTTGACAGATGTGATCTGACTGAAGCGTCCATGAAGGTTTTTTCTGCAGCTTTGCGTTCTGGACAATCAGAGCTGAAAAAAGTGATACTGGCACGAAACACGATGGATGACAGCGGAGTGGAGGCTTTGTGCGTATCCCTGCAACATCCACTCTGTAAACTACAGAGCCTCAAGTAAGACTGTTTAAATAAAACTGCATCTGTAGATTTTTTTTTTTTTAAAATGTAAAATATAAGAACACAAAAATCACACCCCTACATATTTTTCTGCCTTTTAACTTTTCTTTTAGTCTCTATACGTGCCAGCTGACAGGCGCATGCTGCTCTCATCTGAAGGAGGCCTTAATGTCGGAGTACTGTACTCTATCAGAGCTGGAGCTGTCAGTGAATGAGTTAGGCCAGGAGGGGGCGCTGTTGCTCTGCCAAGCCCTGAGACGGCCTGGTTGCCCTTTAGAAAAACTTGGGTAGACTCATTTGTATTAACTTTTTAGTGACCTTTCTCAAATATTTAGTGAATTTCAGATAACAGCATTGTGTGCTTTGCCCCACCCTACAGTTTGACACGATGTGAGTTAACTCGACCAGTCTTTGAGGAACTGGGCTCAGTGCTGAAAAGTGGGACTTCTCAACTGAAGTCCCTGAGCGTGGGTTTAAATAAAGTAGGAGACCAAGGGGTTAAACATCTCTGGGATGCTGTTGCACACCCAAGCTGCCTGTTGGAAGAGCTGGAGTGAGTTGAAAAAAATGATGTGATCATAATCACCACATTATAGTCCACTACATTTAAATGTTGGTCTGTTTGTTTTGTAGTGTTGAAATGACCCAGCTGACCAATGCCTGCGTTGAAGACTTGTGCACTGCAATAAGAGCCAGTAAGACACTGAAGAAGCTGGAAATGAGAAACAACTCACTGACCGATGCTTCCATCCCAGCACTTGTCCAAGTCATGCAGGACAGCCACGGGATGCAGGAGATGAAGTAAGCGCGATTCACTTTAGTTAATAACGCTTAAGCCAGAGTGTGCACACGAAAGAAAATTAAGTGTCTAACCACTGCTGTTGTTTCTAACTCTTTCAGCCTGAAGTACAATGATTTCAGCGAAGACCTTTTTGAGATGTTGGAGAAGTGCACGAAAATAATATACTGAAGAAGCTTGACTCAGATTGCTTAAAAATTACTTTAAGTTTTGTTTTCTAAGTATTATTGTTGATTATTATAAATGTTACTCATAGAGATTTTTGCTTGCTACAGCAGTGAGGACAGGAAGGTTGTAACGCGTACGCATGTTTATACGATGAATCCCAACAGTTCCAAAATGTTCCTACCATTTACTCTTCCAATAAAATATATTTAAATTATTATGGTTATGCTTTCATCATATGAAATAAGGCAATGTGTGAAGACAGTTTTCACAGTCAAGACAGTAGTTTTCGTTCTACACTCATTACAGTATAAAGAATGAAAGAAAATCACCACTGGATTTGATGCAAATGTTTTATTACGAAATCTTTGGTTTTTTTGAATCAGGACATCTTTGGCATTTGGAATTGTATTCTAAAGCCTAACTCAGTAAGGCAAATGACGTGATTTCTTCTTTCATTAGTCAAACATTTTACCAAGTTTCAAAATAGAAATTATTGACATGTACATATGCAGCAGTAGCCGTGTGAGCAGTCATCCATTTGGTGCTGTTTAGTGTAACTTTAAGAACACACACACACACACACAAACACACGTTGCTGTCCACTCCTGTAAGCAAACAGCAGATGTAAACTTCACACTATAAAAGTCTGTATGCCAAAACTGGAGTTCCTCTGTTCAGGTCCTCCCTCTGTTTGAAAAACACATTTTTCTGAGTGGGCAACAGTTCTTCTCAGAAGGTCACAGTGACACGGTGGGTTTCACAGGCACGCTGGTGAATGAAGGCCACACTGGAAATAAAATATCCCCTCTTTGGTACTCAGTGGTCATGAGCTTCTCCATTAAGGTTACTGGTGCGACTGTTTCCCTTGAGGGTTTGGTTCCGGCTTGGGTCTGTACTGCTACAAATCTCCTCTTCTGAGCTGCTCTCTACGTCACTGCGATCGTCTTTCGCCACCTGTAAAAGCAGTATTTAACTACTAGTTATGAATCATGGCTTAAAAACTGAACCTTATGCTAGCTCCAATGTGAGACTATAAGTACCCTAATGAATTTGAGCTGATGTTAAGCGAGTAATGTTTACCATGGTCACATCATTGCTAATGTTATCTGATTAGCATGATAGAAAAACTGAGATACTGAGGGATCTTGGTGCTAGATTAAATGTGGCTGTATTACAAACAATAGCACAGTTTAGCCTTAGTATCAAATACTGAAATTGACAAAATGTGACAGGATACAAGAGGGGAGGGAAACCCAGCTGCCTTGGTTAAATGTGAAAATCAATTTCCACAACCGATCCCAAAACTAACCTTTCCCCTGAAAATGGCTTTGATGGCAATGCCCATGATGAGGTAGAACCAGATAATGTGAAGGCACTGCAGGACCAGCAGCAACCCATTCAACAGCCACCAGGCCCGATAAGGCCCGGCAATCTCCCAGCTCTCAACCAGAACACTGTGAATAATCCTACAACAAAAACATGCAGATTTTTAGCAGATGTATCTGTATATAACAGTTAAGAAAATAGTAATAAACAGGTGAGAAGATAACAAGAGTTTTACAATAAATATAAGGAAGAAAGCTCTTGTTTTTCCTCACCAGAAGGGAAAGATGACAAGTCGACAGATGAAAAAGCTTATGCTGAAGAAGACAAAGAGGCCATCACATAGCCTCTGGTACTTGGCATAGTTTGCCATCTTGGCTGCCTTAGGAATAAATAATACATTAGGGATTAATAATAATAATAATAATAATAATAATAACAATAATAACAATAACAACAACAATAAGAATGATAAGAATAAAACCCACTGTTGTAATATACACCAGTGTCATACTGTTACTGTAATGTCAATACGTTGTTTCTCTGTAAAACTGGTAGTACAAGTATCTCACATCACAGCTTCTGTGTTCCTAGCTGTGTTTACATACATGTTGGATACCTACACGGGCAGCCTTGCTGAGTTAAGCCAAGAGCCCTCTTTACCAGGATCATGTCTAACATCTAAAAATCTAAAAGATTTACTTTACCTCGAGGAAGATGTCAGATGCATCATGCACACACATGACCATACTGCCAGCTCTTATCATGTTGTTGCCATAAGAGAAAGTGATGAGAAGTATGGTAGCCAGATGGTGGACAAGCATAATCACGAAATCCTGCCATCAGAAAAACAAATGTAGGTAACAAAAGAAAGGTACCGGTAATGAGGTAGAGAAGACGTTCATGTTACTGGCACATTAAATAATAGCATATTAACTTGATATTATGGACGCAAGAATGCAGTTTATCATACAAAGTGAAAATACTGGAATGGCAGCGTAGGGCGTAGAGTTACATGTATTTGAACAGTCATGTGTATTTGAACCTGAAGTTTTGATGAAACTGATGGTTCAAAAAGCCAACATTTGGCCCACTTTTAAACAGTGCAGAGAATCAGAAGTGAAACATGAGTTCACACGATGGTGTAAAAGCAAATCACTATGTGAATCTGAGGATGAATTAGCTTGTAATTCAAGTTGTTTAGCTTTTCTGTTGAGTTCTCACTCTGCTCATGTAGGCATTACTATTGTCCATTTTTAGAGTTATGTGCACACATCTGTAGCTAATGAGAATATATGCAGAGTCTATAAAGTTCAGTTTGTCATTTTTAGTTTGTTTTTACATAACGATAGATGTTAAACTTCCACCTACTCCCTATCAGGCTTAAAACATTTGTTTAGACTGTCACAAATTTGTGTTTGTCTGATACCAACCTCACTGATGTAGCTCATTTTTGTACTTTATTTTGAACACAAACAAATTAAATAAACCATTCATCTATTTAACACACTCCAGCTATTCATCCAACCAAGCATGTCTTTGGACAGTGGAAGGAAATCGTGTACGTACAGTATTGTAAATCCATGCATGTGTTCTCTGTGCCTGCAAACTCCACACATAAAGGCCCTAACTGGCTAGCAAGGTCCAAGCCCAGAACCATATTGCTTTGAGGCACCATGCCTAATCCAATTATTTCTTCTTCTTCTGTCAGTCACTACAGTGGATCATCTCTCATCCTTTCCCATCTTGCCCTTTCCTTTGTACCGCCTGTCACACCAACCCTCTCCTTCTCTACATTCATAAGCCTTCTCTGTGATCGCTCCCTATTTCTATTCCCTGGCAGCTCCATTTTTAATATCCTTTGTCTAATATAACTGTTATCCCTAACCTGCAACTGCAACCAATTTCAAAATTTAGCAATGCCACACAACTACATTTACCACTTTAAATCCATAAAGTGGGAACACATGTTCCAGATTTGTTGATTAGAACCTGCTTAGGTGGTAACAGGAGGAATCTCTTATTTAAACCTCTTATTTAAACCTTTGACATCTAGAATCTTGTGTTCTTTAATTATTCACTTTTAGTGTGCGGTCTTACCATGCCATGATCTAAAAAGCGTTCTTAAAAAGTTTTCACTACAAAGGCTGGATTCCTTCAAGTCTGACAAAGGAAGAGCTCCAAATCATTTGGCATAAAGCAATCACCTGTAAGGAAAATCCTTTACAAGTGGCACAGAATAAAAACAGCTTTTAGCATATGAAGCTCATCCCAAATCTAAAGCGTGGCACAGAAGTATCATAGTACTACAGCTTTGCAGTTATTAATTGCTCTTTAAATTCTGCATCATATTGTGCTTAAAGAAAATGGAAATGCCCACGAGCTGAGGTGGACCTGGAAGGTGCCCTTTTAAAGGGCAAAAGGATCCTCAGCACACAAATGCATCAAATGGGTAGTTTACAAAGAAGAAATAGAGGGTTATGGAACGGCCCACAGTCAGGAAGAAAAATGAAGCTCCCTGAAATGTTGCAGGCAGATTTGAAATAGGCTGTAATTTTCTTTGTGGTTGTGTTCAAGCATTTACATCTGTAGA
This sequence comes from Pundamilia nyererei, assembly GCF_000239375.1. Taxonomy (NCBI): domain Eukaryota; kingdom Metazoa; phylum Chordata; class Actinopteri; order Cichliformes; family Cichlidae; genus Pundamilia; species Pundamilia nyererei. Next base: position 1,837,676 of record NW_005187501.1, read on the forward strand.
CACAGTTTAAAACAAGATCAAATGGTGGCCTGCCCAAACACATGAAAAACAAGCCAATTTCCATGTGATCTACTTATTTTTGAATGTATACTTTATTGTCCTTTTAGCCAGAGCACATAATCAAGATACAATCCTACACGCTTCCTTTAAGAAGAAAAAAAAAAAAGGATTTGGCTTTGATACAAAAGGCAATGTGCATTTATTGAGGCAATTAATAGTTAGTTAGGCCGGTTGTTGTTGGACTCACCTTTCTTTTAATGTCTATGAACTGGGAAAACATCAGAGACCAATAAAAAGCCAGCTCTACAAGATAGTAGCTGTGCTGTTCAGGACTCAGTGGCTTTGGGAGAGAGTGAAAGAAACACACCTTTGATAAATATGTAGCAATACCAACTGACCTGTTAACATTATGGTGGTAAACAGAGTCTCCTTATAATAAAAGTAATCAAATATAATGCGTAAGCAGAAAAAATATTAACCTGAAAAGGGTAGTTCTGCCAACACTCTCTGGTATCCCACATCCACGATGTCTGAAGGAAACAGATTACAAAAACATGCATTATACTGTTGCAGGTTCACCTATTACGAGCCAACGATAAGAACCGCTTCCGTGAACCATAATAGTATTGCAGAGGGCAAAAAGTACATTTTAAACTTACCGACCACAGATGGTTGATGCCATAAATAAAAATCGCCAGGTAAAAAGTGAAACGCCACCTGAAAGGAAAGAGAAGAATAGAAAGACGAATTTAGCATACACCGGAGGCACTTACATATATAAGCACACTCCCAGTGATCATTTTAACATTTACTAAGTAGCACTTAGACTGGCATCTGTAAGGTTTCAAAACCAAAATACTTGGCCTATTTACATTTTTACTTGATGAGTGTATCAAAAGTGATCACCAAGATGGTTAAAATACATTTTAAGAGATATTTTCACTAAATATTATGGCAACCCATCTAGAAAATTCTTGTGAACAACTACTGTCTGCAAAGTATTAAGCTAAGTCCTCAAGCAGATGCTGACAGGCACATTGGATTAATTCTCTGGGGACCGTGGATGCCTGCGCAGCATTTCAAAACAATTTATATGACAGGAGCTTATATGCACGTGCATGGGCTAGCGCTGTTAAATCCCCTCAATTGTTTGTACATTACAAAGCAGAAACCCCTGTAGAAACCTACGTACATGCTCTCACAGAACTTTTTCTGTGTGCTGGGCCTGTCCTGGTTCCGACGGACGCGAAACCATCTCTGTATTTTCCGTACATCCCAGTCCAGCTGCTTGGAGAGTCCCTCCAGTTGCCTTTCATCTGGACTCTAAAGAGGACAAACATAAAATAACTCTCCACTCCTTGTAAAACCACAAAACCAATAGGTATGCCTGTCACATGACAATAGGTATTGACTGAACATATCATTATGACTGTGGCGGTGTGTTCCAGTGCAATAACATCATGTTGCTGCTGCAGTGTGTACAGGGACGTGTAATAGACTACAGAACAAACACGGGCTTTATGTACCGCTTTGGACTGATACAGCCTCTCCAGGATAGCATTGGGCTGAGCTTGCCGAGGCACTCCCGCCTGAATCTGAAGTATGTGGGCACAGGGCTTGGCCACTAGCCTGTATACACACAGACAGAGGGGCAAAAAGAAGAGGGTGGGGAAGCAGAAGTGTATGGTATTAGAAGAGAAAGTCACACAGGGAGAGACTTAGAGAGAGTTGTTTAGTGTCTCCAAGAAAAGCAAAACAAAACAGAGGGTTATCCAACATTTGCTAGGAGATTCCACCATTTACATGAGCTGTGGAGCTTTCACAGTTTGCCCACAGAGTTACGCCTTGCATTCATTTGTTTAAGACGAAGGAAGCATAACAGAAGCTATAGGGGGACACACAAGGAAATGCTGAAATGAAGGGATCCTGAGGAATGTTGCACCTAGCCTAAACAAAGTTCGTCATGTGAGAGTATGGGACGCAGAGTATGGGAAGGATACTCTGCCTACCAAAATGCTCATTTGTGTCACGGGATCATATGGTTGACTCGACCGGTGTTTATTAAATTCATCACACATCAGCCTAAAAACACCCAACATATCTAGAACAGTTTTCACAACACAGAAAAAAGAAGAAAAAAAACCTCTGAATGAATAGCAGCACAGAGTAGACAGGGCTGTCCCTGAATGCTCAATTTCAGACAGTTTCCATGAACCAAAACTAAGCTGAAAAACATGACTTTTAGTGCAGTCGTGAGGTTTGGACAGAGGAAAACCTTGTTTAAAAATCACATAACGTGCAATGCCATTCCCTTAAATGTAATTGTCTCATTCCAGAGTATGCCAGAGGAGTCATTTTAATATACCTCCTACGTAAAGACGTCCTTACCTGCACAGATTCTTTAATTAACCAGATTCTCTCATCGGAAATGTTACTTGAAAGAGTCTAGTTAGCCAGCAAATCAGGTTTTTTTTGCTCAGTTTGAAAATCCCGTTTGTCAAGGAGGGTGACTCATGTAAGGCTTCTCTAACTGGCTCAAATGTAATTGGGGCCATAAACTGCAGCTTCCAGGACTGAACAGTGACGCCAGTGCAGGAGTGCTTTGAAAAACGGGCAAAGTTCATCGGAGTGCACCGCACAAAAACTCTAAAACTAAAGTGTCAAAACAATGCTTCACGAAGCAACGAGTAGCATCAGTGTGTGTACCTTCATCTTTTATATACAGTCTATGAATGAGACTGAAGGTATAATTAATATTAAGGTACCATACCAGCTCTAGCTCTTCAGCTTTGTTATGCAAAAGCAATAAACCAGATCTAGATTAGGAACCAGTACGAGGAGTGATTTGGTTGGAAAGGCGTATCTGTTTTGACTGCCTGGATCAGGACTGGAAGTAGTGACTCAGAATCACAGAGCTACTGAAGAGAACCACTGTTTATTGGCATAATATTGGTACAGAATAGTGTCCATCGCTAGACATTTTATTCAAACAGGAAAACAGGAAGTGAAAGAGCTAGTGAGCAAATCAGAAAGAATGTACCGGTATGATCTGCATCCCCCTCCCTCCAAAAAAACAAAACAAAAAAAAACAGCTTGTTTCTGTTTCTCATCAGCAGTGTCATCACCTCACAACAATGCAAACACAGTAAAATATAAAACTGCCACAGAAGCCAATAAAAATTCTTGCATTCTTACGTATTCTTGTTAAAAAAAAAAAGAGATCTATAATTATCTGTCACAAGAAAAGCCACGTGACAGGATTTTTGTTAACATAGTAGGTCCACAGAGAGTTGCTAGTCTCCAGAGAGAGTGACTCATATATTAAAGTTCATGTAGCAACATTTGTATGGTGCCGTTTGGTGTAATCTTTTCTTTGTAAGTAAAAGTTCTCGAAGACCAATCATACCGGTGCAGAACAAACTAGCGCTACACAGACACACAAAAATCTATTTTACCTTTCAAACAGCAGTCTCAGAAAGTAAACTACGGCAGCCAGAGGGAAGGCATACAGCATGTTCCAGAGTATGGGGTACTCCACGCCAGGTGGTGGATGCTCCAAGTCCGCCCAAGTGACATTTTCAGGAAGCCAAAACCTTTCACTCCAAATCCAGGCTGAGATAAAGGAAGTCATCGGGGAGAAGCAAAACACAGCAGATCAGCAGCAGCAAATGAGGTAACTGAGAGAAAAAACTGCCGTACATGTAGTAGTAGCTCAGGCTAGCTAAAGAAAAACTTAGCAGTCATTCCTCCCTCCTTCTTCCTCTCCCTGCTGTTGTAATAGCAGAACTAAGTTATCTAAGCATCTCTTCTGGTTCACTCCTATGACTAAACTCCACAGACACGTAACAACTATGACTCTCCGAGGTAACACCCACCTCAATTATTATTCACAAAAGTGCTTCCACTGGTTCCGTGCTGCTCGCCGTAACGTCGTGCCTATTGTAGGAGGAGTCAAAGGCAGCTGACGCTAACACGGAGTCGGTTACGCCTCCAATTAGCGGCAAACGTTATTCATTAGCTAATGCTAGGTTAACCATTAAAACTAACTTACTTAGTAGGTTAAAACTAACTTACTAACAGTGGTTAAACGTTCTTACATGGTGGAGTGATTATGTTGGTAAGTTGTAGCAGTTAAAAGGGTTTTTAGCCACATTTAATGCCTCAATTTTAAGTAAACGGGGATAAATGATAGCCGTTTGTAATGCTATCTAAATAACCTAGCTAGAGAGAGAGATGTGCATGCATACACACACACACACACACACA
>NW_005187501.1:1842599-1894527 GCF_000239375.1 Pundamilia nyererei
AGGTAAGGTAAGGTAACTTACACCGCAAGTCTGAACTTAATGTTTGACATGCTGGTTGAAGTTGAGACATTGATCTAAGATAATGACAACATTTCTAGCAAATTCTTTTGGGTCATTTGTTAGTTTCTCAAGATGGGAAGTGTCGCTGTTAGAAAGATGATGAGGACCAAAATGAGACCTACAACTGTTAGTTATCAGCATGGCCAAGGGATAACAAATCTACCCTAGTCAAAAACATATTTCGCCTTTTCCTGCATAAATGGATTAAGTTGGTGTTGCATTTGCTAACTAATTCTCAGTAAAACATTAAGCTTGCATTGATCTTGGAAACCTGTTGCATTATGTTGTTACTGGAACAAGGCTTGTACAGCCTCAAAGAAGAAGATGAGCTGATGTGTGAAAGATTAGTCAATCTTTCACACATCTTCGTACCCTGTCTGTGTTACTTTATGTTTAAATGGAAACAAACACCCTTCACCCTTTTATACCTCCCACTGTAACCCCTCCTATTTCTGTCTTGGGATTGTTTTGATTGTTTTTACCTCTCTCACCATAATTTTAAAGCCTACTGAAGAGGCTAACACACAGTCCAATAAAGTAAGAAATCACTATAAGATACATAAATTATCCCTAAAGATTATACATGTAAAATTACACCTTTAGAGTCCGGTGTATATCTAACCCTAAAAGCCAGTAATTGGTATAAAGTGAAAACCCAGTGAAATACAGGACAAAACAAGAGAGGAAGTGAATGCAAGAAACACACTCCTACGCTGGCAGTCCCTATTCACTGCCATCCTGTAGGTTTTTACATCAGTACCAACCAGCCAGAGAGCAGCTCAGCCCCCTGAACAAAACCTCTCTGTGTCAGTATGCAGCTGCAGCTTCCGAGATGCCCTACTTGGATACATGACCCAGTGTGGAGGGGCTGAGGACCTGAGCCACAAAAGAGGGGGGGATCAAATTTTTAAGGACGCCCATCTGACGCGTCTCTAGTGTAGCATTAGGATCATATTTAAGCTACTTTACTGTTTACTTTACCCTGTTTAAATTTTCCCCCTCACTGGCTTCAGCCCACCAATAGCAGGAAGGTCTGGTACAAAGTGTCTGTCATCACTGTCCACCCCCCTCAAGTTTGGACTGGTCCGTTTCGCATCTGAACAAACCTCATAGTTGGAGAAGAGTTCTTCATGTCAGGGACTGCTGTAGCCTCAGCACACTGATTACCGCAGCTCCTGGATAATCTAAGGTAATATTTTCCTGTTAAGTTTTATTCTTAACCCCTTCATTAATTATTTTACTGTAACATACTCCTAAAATCCTTCTTCCCTAGCAGCTCTCTGCACCTGTCTCTTCCAGTAGTATTTGTGTGTTCAAACATTTTTGTGTTTACAATTAAAAACATCTCAAATCTAACAGTGAGAAAAAGAACAAAAGATTTTGTCAGGTCTGTTTGGGGTCTTTTTAAGCAATATTAATTTCATTTAAAGCTTTCTTTCTTTATCTGTGCATGTGATATGTCTTGTCTTTTTTTTTGTTTTTTTGTTATGTTGTTATAGATAAGAAAATGGATGAGAAAGAGCTGAGTGATCCCTTGAATAACGTATCTGTGATTAAAGGTAAATATAGACACCACTGATTTGAAGTGAATGACTTTGCATTGTTTTGCTCCTCTAATGGCTCCTACCTGACACAGCACATCTCGCTAACTGAGTGTGGAAAGGGGGGTGGAAAACCCTGAGTCACACTTAAAATGAGTGTCTGGCCCTGTAAGGACAGCTGGATGGCTTTTAGAGCTTACGGTGCTGTAGATGGCCTTGTTTTAGAGGCTAGTGTCTCCTGTGTCAACAGCTTATTAGAAGATGGAGTCTCTTTGCACAGAGGGCATGTCAGCTGACTGATGTGTGTTAGCTATGACATTTAGGGTGACTAATAAGAATAGAATGCAAAGGACAGCGCAATGATGGCGCAATATAGCGAATATGAAAATCGACGGGGACATTCATAGGAAAAAGTGCAAGTACGTTGGTGACTGAATAAATTTTGCATGATGAATGAATTTGTAATGCTTCACTGCACAATATATAGGGAGCACAAAGCAAACAGTGTCCTCACAACAATAGTGTACCTCAGTAATTCAGAGAGATGAAGATATTTGAGATTCAGCTGCATAAAGAATATTTGTTAGCTGTAAAATGATCTCCCTTTATGATCAGCAGTTTAAAAGGAATACTGTAGACTTTCCATGCGAGTGGTGCTAACCCCCTGATTCAGTTAAAGAATGCTGTCACATTCAATGAGAAGGAAACAGACAGCAGGCGAAGATGGGCCACGATGGGTCTAGCCTTCAGCACCGGAGCTAAAAAAAGACTTTCTCCTCAATTTTTTTCTTTCCTGTCGTCACTTGAGGCAGTGTGATGCTCAATATTCCCAACTAGTCTGCAAGGTATTTTTACACACAGACTAATTCCATTACTATGCTGTCAGGTGTCATTCTGTGACACTAAGACATTTTTGCCGTAATAACTAATCTCGCTAAAGATAACATGTTGCACCCTCATTTGAAATACCCTTTATTCCCTGTGCTGTCTTTGTAGGGCATTCATCTTTCACACAAAGTGAATACAGATTGCATACTCACAGGGTGCCCACTCACTCGCATATGAAGGAACACACAATCACACTGTCCCCCCATGCTTTGTCTGGCACACAGCGGGGTGGTCATGTGCTCGAGTCAGAGGGTGTCACCAGCTCTCAGCCTTTGTTTCACACCGCTTCATTTTAGGGACACTTATCAATACCGCCTGCTAACATTTTTACAATCATGTGGATTTTTGTGTGATTATGTAGCCATGTTTGATGGATGTAGACACAGTTTTCACAATAAATATTGGATTTCAGGGCAGTTCAGGTTCTGGTGCGTCTCCATTTATGGTGCACATGCTTGACCTGTCCCCTGCCAAATGTTCGTTCTGGGATGAGGTCATCTCTTTTCCTAGCTGTGGTAGATTAGGGGCTCGAGATATTCACTAGGCATTTGCAAAGCACAAGTATTTGTGGAGCCTGTTTCCACCTCCAGGAAACACAACAGACCCTTGACAACACTGGCAAGCCTATTCCCTTTGTGCATTGTTTAGGTACTATTAATGAGTAATGTAGAATCGCTACAGACTCATATGTGACTGGGGTAATGGATAATTTGGAATGAAAAAAGTGTAGATAAGACACTTGTTTCTATTTCTGGGTTAGCAATTATTTTATGTAATAGGCCCATTTTGAATATCTTGGGAAATCATCTAGTATGTCAGTCCTGGTTAAATATTTGGGACTGCAGTAAAAGTAAAACTGTCAAACATTTCATTATTTTTGTAGTTTTATGGCAAATGTATGGAGCCTGTCCATGTTAAGCTCATGATTCTTCTAACTGGGATCCCCATTTTTTTTTCTTCTTCATTAGATGATCTGACCAAGGCAAAGATGGGCTCCTCTGGTGACTCTGAAAAAATCATTCAGCGCTTGACTGATGAACTTCGAGAGGCCAAGGACCTAGCTAACACAGAGAAACATAAATGCATGGAGCTACAAGGTGACACGCCACATCTCCAATGTTAAATAGGACCATCCACTCCATTTTCTATTGCATTCACACGTGTGCATGCACCCAACACCAAATAAATGACATGACTGGTACAATTAAATGCTGTGTAGGTATCCTGGAGGAAGAGACAAAGGAGAAGAAAAAACAAGCTGATGATTCTGCCAAACAGATAAAACTTCTTGAAGGTACATCTATCTGTGGATTAGAAGCATATGCATAATATTAATCTTTTTTTAAAATTGACACTGTCTCTAATTCAAACACTGACTCCGGTTTGGACAGGTCAGCTGCGGCAGCTCCATGATGAGATGGCTGTTCTCAGAGAGCAGATAGACGTCTCCTCCAGCTCACACGATGAGCTACAAAGCGCACGTGATGAAGTGAATTCGCTGAAACGTGCCCTGGAGGCAGCAGCTGCCGAGCGGGACCGTGACGTTGCTGCCGTCCAGTCTAACCTGGCGACTGTCTCCAATGATCTGGACAAATGGCGTCAAACGGCCAACAAGTACGAGCGTGAGATTGACAACCTGCAGCGTGACCTTCAGCAGCAGAGCAAGCAGTGGCAGAAAACTGCAGAAATACAAGGTACTACACGGTGCCCCTGGTAGTTATAAACGCATGAAATGGAGCATTTGCACTGAAAATAATTCTTACATGGAAATGAACTGTGTATTAATAAATCAAATAATATTACCATTCCTTGTCCAAGACATGAGGCCTACTCGCTCTCTATGTATTTTGTTTCTAACAAGCAGACTTCTCTTCATACTTGTACACTGGTGAATCAAAGTATAATTAAAAACATGTTTTTTGATAGTTTTTGCTTTCTCTGTAGGCAAATCAAGGACATACAATCTGTTAAAAAACAGCATTGTTACATAAACCTTGCTCATTTCTTTTTACAGCCAGTGAACTTCAGTCCATGCAGGTGGAGTGTAATGGCCTTCACAAAGAATGTTCTGTTCTTCGATCTGAGAAACAGGATATCGTAAATAAGCACCAGAAGGAAAAAAGCAGTCTGCAGAGTGAATGTGCTTCCCTCAGGGCTGAGAATGAGGAACTCCTGAAGACTCACCAGAAAGACAAAAGCAACCTGCAGAGTGAATGTGCAGCACTGCGCACTGAGAAGGAGGCAGCCCTGCAGAAACAGCAGCAGCTGGAGAAGGACCTTGCCAGGTCGGTGCACTGATCTACATTACTGGGAGCTCTTACCCCCACCTTTGTGCTCCCTCTGTCTCATCTGTTTTAATCAGCACCCACGTGTTTTGATTTACATGATACTACATAATTTTTTTCTCTCATCTTTTACATATTGAACTCAGTTTTGTTTTGCTTCTGGTAGTTTGCGTGCCCAGAACACTGAGCTGAAAAATAGCCTTGGATCCCTTGAACAGACCTGGCAGGAGATGGAAAAGAGCCAGGTAGCCCTGCAGCTCCAGCACCAGCAGGATAGCACCACACTGCAAACCCAACTGGATGAGGCAGACAGCCGCAGCAAGGCTCTGCAAAGAGAGGTACGCCCCTCAAAAGTTGAGACATCAACCTTAGGTGTCCAGTATCTTAGTGGGTGTCATGGAGATGAATACTTCTATCTCAAATGTGAAAAGTGAACCCTCTCTGACCTGGATGGCTTTTAATACAGTCCTGCAACTGACAGGCCTTATAAGCACACACATGTTTTACTCATTAATGCTGTCCAAATTTGATTTGGACTTCAGTCCTGTTAGTTTTCACTTGAATTTTTGCATTTTAGTTTTTCTAGCTAAATGGTAGTGGTTCTGAATGTATATCTGTGGCAGAACTGATCCAGTTTAGAGGCTATTGGAAGACTGTAGCTGCTGCCAGTGTGCTGCTGACCGTGCTGCTTTAGAGGGCCAATGCTGACAAGCTGTTGCAGTATTTATGAAATTACTTTGGGACACTGTGGGAAAGGGGAGGTTTTGAAAGAAAGTCAAATTACACTCTTATTACAATAAATGGCAAGTTACCACAAAGCCTAGGAGAATTAGAAATACAAGGACAACGTATTATCAGGATAGTGGAATATAACTTTAGCAATATTACTTATTACATTTTAGATTTACATTTAACTTTTTTAGGCAATGTAAAGTCATAATTTCTGGAAAATTCCCAGTTCTCCCATTTTTTTCAGTGATTTAAGTTTAAATATGAACACATCCTGGCTATGATAACACATTAGTCAAAACTTTTTATGTTGTTGCTTCGGTTTCATGGTCAAACTGCCATTTGACTAAAAATCAAGACTCAAGAACATGTACTTGTAATTGGTGCTCTGATATGATGCGCTTCTCAGTTTTGTGTGATTTAAAGTGAGCAAATTAAAATCACTTGATTTGTTTTTGGCATTATTAGCAGTTGCAATATCCAACAGAGTTACAAGAATCTGGTTTTTACTCAAATTATTAATGCAGGACAGTAAAATCAATGTGGAACTCAAATAACTTTGAGCAAACTAAGACTGAAGTGTCTTGAAGAAACCTTTTAATGCTTTCATTTTATTTAATCTCATGTAACATAATTTAAAGAAATTTGCTGTTAACAACCAATTTACAAAAGAAGTACTGCAAATTGTTGCCATTCAGGACATTTACAGCTGTATGAGACGGGCAGCTGTTCTCAAAGTCGTCTACTCAAGGTACTTTATTGTATTTCTTCTCATCATCTAAGATTGCGCAGAAATACCTCATGATGGGATGATGAGGACAACTGCACTATTTTAGAAAACTCACATTCTCCCATGACTAAAAGTGTCTCTGAGTGATCATTGCTGAGAATTTAGAGCTTTCTATTTTGAGACGATGTTGGCGTCATCTAGGTCAGAACAAAGTCACATCCACCACAGTTGAATGGTGAAGCCATCACGGAGCCTTAATGACTTTCTCTGAAGCCTTTAAGACACTTGTGTCAATAAATCTATGACTCTTACTGACATTATAAAGAAAGTCCATGCTTCTTCCCAAAAAAACAACAACAACGAAAAAAGATCCCACCCAAATAGTTCACAGGTTGCTGCGTGCTGTCCAGGGGCAATACCTACTCTAGGTTTGTATGGGGATCACTGGCTGCTGTCAGTTAATGAGGAGTGGCAGTGCTAAGTAGTAGAAAGCATAGTTGGGTCATCTTTGACACAATGAATGAATGAGGGGGGGAAGGAGGGAATAATGTTGTTCCTTATATAAGGACTGCACCTCACCCTAATTAGCTCATGTATAGAAAATTCAGCAGTTAAGCACTGCAGGAAAGACTGGTTTATCTTGTAAATGGCAACAGAAACTGTTCCTCAAAAGCATTACACAATACCATCAAACTAAAAACTTTAAATTAATCTAAACTGATGAGTGTATATTTGAAATAAATGTTTAATTTGCTTCGTGCAGTACGAGGAGGCTAGGACGGAGCTGTCAGACCTCAAGGAAAAATACGAGAAGGTTGAGCAGGAAAAACAATTGGTTACAGATGAACTCGAGGCATGCAGAGCCAACATGGAGGAACTGCAAGGAAAAGGGGCAAAGGTGAGTACTCATCTATCAAACGCACAGCAAAAACAGGAAGGCATTTTACCCTAATATATGAATGGCATCGTGTATAATGATATATAACAGGTTTAAAAAATAATATATTGAGTGTGGAAACAATCATCTGCACTTTTATTTTCAGGGGCAATAACTTCTTTAGCAGTTTCTGTTTTGGGGGGGCATGGGCTTCATTTCCAATGTTCCCCTTTTGTTCAGCATCTGTTTGCGCAGCATCTCCAGATATAAAAGATGAATCTTATTGTAAGATTCACAATTATTATCTCTTTTTTTATTTTAGCACATATGCTCCCCTCTAGTCATCCAGTGTCTATTAGTGTTGCTTTTATGGGCCATTCACACATATGGATTCAAAAAGCTGTGCCAGACGGCTGCTATTTGGTAGCTAAGCTGAGGTGAGAGCACCATGCAACTGTATCACTTCCATTTCAGATAATGGACTTAAATGCCAGGCATACCTGACAGCTTAAAACATCCTCAGCAAATACAAAAAGGTGGGAAAAAAACTCAGCAAACTATGCTGTACAACAGGAGATAAACATGACCGTGTATAGTAACACTGATATGTAGGATGTCAACTCTGTACTAAACACAACACACACCGGACACACAACTACGGATTTATGAGGCCATAAAGGTCCAGCTCCTTTGTATCTGTATGTGTGAACTAACAATGACACACTGACAGCCGTGTGTGACCGAGATTTGTATAAATACTAGTTACAGGCGTAGAGAACTGACTGAGGGATCTAATAATAAACCAACCAAAGTATGTCCCATTGCAGTTGATTACTATAATATCCCTTCCCTTCTGTAGACATCCCTATTGCTGCCTGTTCAAGCCATAGTCATCGGCCTTATCCTGGCTTTGCTGTATTGGTGCTTCGGCGCATTGTGGTAGCAAGGTACACATTACTCCTGTCAAGTTGGCCTACATCTTTTCATCCTCATCAGTGTCTCTTAGACCATTGCATGATTTAATCAGGTTTTCCTCATTCCCGAGAATGCCTTCCTCAGGGGAAAATCCCCCAGGAAAAAAAAAAAAATTCTTCAGAAATCTAACCTCTCTAATCATACAGCTTCAACATCTGACATCTGTTTGTCTTGCCTGGATGGCTAATGCTTAACAACTGTTTCTCACAGTTGGTGTTTGATAATGCTTATCTTTATCTGCAAGCGCTGTTTGTATTTGTGCACTGCCTTGATCTCAGTGGCTCCCTCTGTCAAAGCTTTGGTGATCCAAAATGGGTGCATGTTTATTCGCTGTTGCTCAACTTTCTATTTCTGTGTTGCCACTCATTCCAGAAACTGTGGATGATCTGGGGGCCTGTGGTTGCTGTGGCTCTGACAGCTGTGACTGCTGCCGTGCTCTTCAGGACCTGAGGGCGACTCATTCATGCATACACACGCACCCACCCACCCACCCACGCACACACACAAGGGAATCCATATTTGTCTTCAGGTGTCAGAACTTGCCCTCCTTATCATATCTGCACTATTAACTCGGAGGGCTCATATTTAACTGTTTAATTTTTAAGATGCTCTATTTTAGATGGCAGAGAAGTTAATAAAAGAATGTGATTTTTGTGTGCAAAGTAAGTTTGTACGTCCGTTATTTACAGGAAGTCTAGTCAAGTTTACAGTTTTGATTGGGAATATGGATGAATGTAAAAAATAAATAAATATGCCACAAACTCAACTAATTATTAGTATTTATGATAATGTTTTAGGTGGATCACTTGAGCTCTAAATGTAGCACTTCTATGTAATTATCATAATAATGGAGATTGTCACAATAACACCCCCTAATGGAGTGTGTAATGAAAGCCATAGATGGGTAACTGCATTAGTGATGGGAACTGCAAAGAGATCTGTTGGTGTAACTGTTATCTATGTGAAAATAGATAGCGTTTCAGACGGAATTGAGCTGAGCAGGAGTTTATCTTGTTTGTTTTTTCTCAACAGAGAACCATTAAAGAAAATTGCAGAAACATACATTTAGATCCATTTTCTTCATTTATGTGGCCATTGTCTAGACTGCAGTTGTACTTATCTGTACTTATCTGTATTTAGTTTCTGCTTTGCTTTTTTCTGTTTTTGTTTGTTTGTTTTGTTTAACTTTTCATTTCAGTTTTATGATCATGAATGGTAAATTAACTTAAGGGGCAGGGTTGCTGAAATTATTGCATGCATGGGGAAACCTAAAATGTATAATTAAACACATAGAGTCATTTCATTAGGCACACCTGTTCACCTGCTCGCTAACACAGTTATATCATTAGCCAATCATGTGGCAGCAGCTCAGTGTGTTTAGGCAAGTAGGCATATTTAAGATTACACACTCAATTTCAAACCAAGCATATGAATGGGCACAAAATGAGCTGCAGAGAAAATGCCTTGTTGAAGTCAGAGGGTAAGAGGGCAACCAGCTGTTACATCTAAGGTATGCAGAAGAACATCTTTGAATACACAACATGGTAAAAAAAAAAAAAAAAAGGTAAATGGCCTGTATTTGTACAGCGCTTTACACATCCAGTCATCCACCCATTCACACACTGGTGATGGCAAGCTACATTGTAGCCACCCTGGGGCGCACTGACAGAAGCGAAGCTGCTGGACACTGGTGCCACTGGGCCCTCTGACCACCACAAGTAGGTAACAGGTGAAGTGTCTTGCCCAAGGACACAACGACCGACACTGTCCAAGCCAGGGCTCGAACCAGCAACCTTCTGATTACAAGGCGAACTCCCAACTCTTGAGCCACAATTGCCCATATCAAACTTTGAAAAAGAGGAAATGCTACTGTTAAGAAACAGTAAATTTGAGGTCATCCTGATCATTCCTGCAGTTGCACTAATGGGTGTGTGTTTGTTATTACAAATTGGAGTCTGTTGTATATTTATGATTTAAACCGCTCCAGCACCGTTAACATCTAAAGCATCCTCTAATCTCTCAATTCACATGGGTCCATCAAAACTGAACAGAAGAAAATTGGAAGAAGTCTATTCAGACATGAGGTCAGAATTGACATAACTAACGTGAATGGATGGATGGACAGAGATGAAAGCATCAATCCACCGTGTCTTGTACAAGTAGTTGAGATTGGTGGTAGTGGTGTAATAGCTCATTATTTAAACTACAAACTACCTGAATATTGTTGTTGGCCACCACTTGATTACCACACTGTACCCATCTTCTGATGGTTGCCTGTAGCAAGGTAACATGCCATGTCACAAAGCTCAGATCATGTCAAACTTGTTTCTTGAACATTGCGATGAGTTCACTGTACTCAATTTTGTACTCAAATATGGACCATAATCTCTGACTAATATTTACAGAACCTTGTTGAATCTATGCAACAGGGAATTCATTCTGAAGACAGTAGAGGGTGGCTTCTGTTTCTCCTAAATAACCATTATCTTCATCCATCCGTTCATTCATCCATTGTCTTCATGTAGACAAATTGCCGGAGGTCATATCTTCTCTGTAGCATTTTAGAATATTGATATCGCTCCTGTCATCCAGGAAGGGTTAAGTTTGGTCTCATATCTGCTGTTTTTCCCTCCCTTTTCTATCACACTATGTGTTGCAGTTGACATTTAAAGAAAATGGTTAATGCTGAGAGTAATGTTTTGTTAGGTAAAAGGTGTGTATCACCTGAAAAGCATGTGCTGTTGTAAAGTCAACATGTAGACAGGCATCGGCCTGCAATTTACCTTCTATTTGCATAGAGGCGTAGAGTGGCACACGAGACTGATCAGCTTGAACGTCATCCTGTTTTTCAACAAACAAAGCAAAAGCTGGTATCAATGTGGGAATTAAGACAAAAATCCTTGTACATAGGTCATCTCATTTATAACTAGTCCTGCATTGTATAGGCTGTCATGATCATAGGATTAAATGGATTAGACAATCCTGGAAAACAGGACAAACTATGCCTGATTCTCCCAGAGCTAATAGATTTCACTTTTTTCACTTCTTTTTTTGAAAAACATTTTTGTTTTTGTTTGTTTTTTTTCTTTTAAATTAGAGTTTCAGCTTATTCACTTTTTGACAAAATATACCTGGTGATGTCAACAGGATTATCTCTGCTTCAACTGAACACTACATAGCTGCAACACAGGTTGTGTGATAAACTGTATTTAAAGGGTTAATCCTTTACGGCTAAGGGCATTTCCAAACATATAGTCAGTTTGCTCTGATATGAATCAGATGCAGAGTGGGGGAACTTGTTGTATTTCTCATCAGTTTCATTTCCTTTGAAAGAGGGAGGGGGAAATGTAAGCCAAAGTACATGTATAAAAACCGCGGGAGAACCTTCACTCTGCTCTTTAGTTAGATGTGTCTATCGTAGAAATGATAAACACAGAAGGCTCAAATGAAGGTGTGATGCTAGTCCAGGTGAGACCATTGATTCTGTTGAGTTTGATTCCTCCACATCCTAGAATGCAAAGTTAACATCAGGGTTAAACAAGGTTGCCACCACAAACAAACTGTTCCAGAAATTGTGACCAGATGGACCCTCAGCATCAGAGTACAGACCTTGCAGTCTCTGCTGCTTTGATTTTGACTTTTTCTTTTTCTTTTCCCTCCAACTTTATTGAATTGTATCATGGAAGCGTGACACAAAACCATACAAGCAGAAAATGTACGCAAAAGATACTCTTCTAAAATAGTCAGACAACCCCATTAGTTATTTTCTTCCAATGAATAATTTTACGATTTCTAGTAGTTGTTTATTTTCCATGAAGAAATGTTACTGATCACTTCTGAACTGAGGCTCAAATGAAGGGATTCTTGGTCTTTTAAGCTCCTTCACTAATCGATCCATGCCTGTGTGGTTGTCTTTCTGCTGGGAAACAAACACTCACTGCAGCAACTCCCTTAAAGCAACCCAAACACTCACAGTTACTCTTTAAGGATGAGGCCGAGTGTTTCTCAACACGATTCTATTGGCAAATTTAAAATTTCACAATGAGGTTGTTGCTCCCAGCAAAACAGCTGACCTGTGTGAATGTGTCATCGTGACACGTTTTTGTGTCGCTACATTGCTTTTCTTTTTTTTTGTTCTGCCAGCTTTGCTCCACCAAGTATTCCTCTCAGGACATAATACGACGGCTAACGTGATGTAGTCAAAGCGAGCAGACTGGGAGCATCCCCTCCATCCTATATACACTCAAATATGAGAATCATTCCCATGCAAGGCGAGCCCCTCTGCGGCATTGCCGTGTCCATTTGTTCTGCTCTACTTTGCATGTAGGTCATCTGTAGTGGACCAGAGATGCAGCAGAGTGGCATCTGTGAACTTCAGCCTTTTTACTTTGTAATCCTTGTTTTGTATTGGGTTCAGTTTAAATTTTGACATCGTTTGTGAATAACCACAATGATTAAACCAGTTTACTAAAATCACAGTGTAATGAACAGCTCGGGCGTTTTTAGCAGATCTCAGAAGCTGAACGTCACTTTCCCAACAGCAGTTATCAGCTGTTTATTTAACAGTTGTCAGTACTGTGTGCTTTACAGACCTTTAGACTCTGATTGGACTGATGCACACAAGGTGATAAACAGAAAAACACTGCTGATTAATTCTAAATCAGAATCACACCCAGTGTTACTTTGCAAAGTTTAGTTGAGCAGATTTAATCTAGTTGAAAATAACTGGAAAATGTAGTTTTAATTTTTAGGGTTATGATTTATTTTTCTGCTTCATGTTTTTATCTGTATATATTTTTGACACATCTCTATGCATTGGATAAATATAGAAAAATAAATATAGAAATGTACACAGCACTGGGGGAAGTCTGATGAGTCAGCATCAATGCAGTAGGGCAGCATGTCTGCAAAGATGTGATATTCTGTCGCTCACATCTGCAAATGAAATCTGTATCCAATTCCCTAAAAGCCTCAATCCCCACTGAACTGGAAGTGACGACATCTTAAAGTTAGGTCCTCACGACACCCTGTGCAAAGGACCCTTGAAACTTTACCACACACTGCAGGAAACAGTCTGCCTCTATAATGACACCCAGTGGTTAGTTTTAGCCTTAAGCTTCAGCTTGTAATTTGATGTGGCTGTTTGGACTGGCCTTCCTCAGCCTCCACTCTCAGACTAACCGTGTCAGTAAAAAATAGTGAGTGCCACTGCATCTGACCAAACGAGGCACCTTTTATGAAAGTGCACATTTATTTCTGGGATTCATCCCAGATGGAAGTAAGACAGGTCTGTCATACACACTAAAAAAGAATTTTTTCAGTATTTAAAGTCTGATTCAGAACCCCAATTTATCTTGTCTGCACAAAGCTTGGCCTGTGTGTTCACTTTAAATGATCGACCCAATGATGGAGTGGCCTATTTTACCCCGACGATGAGAATCAATGAGTTTATTCAGAGCAGGCATAATCTGAAACGAATAACTGCCCTCTGCAACAGGCGCTTTTCATTTTAGAAATATTAGTTAACCACTGATACTTTCTGCACATAAAAATAGCAGAAATAAATGTTGTAGAGTGTGCATGCTGTGCACCTATTTAACAAAATCACTTTTGATGCTCCCACCTGAGATAGAAGAAAGGAGGGGGAAATCATCTCAAAGGTAAGTTTTTACAGTTTTTTTTAGCATGTGTGTTTTGTTGTAGAAGCGCGCTTTAGTTATTTTACAGCTTGTATCATGTTATTTTGTGCACATGCACATCCTAAAGACATCCCTTTATTTATAGTCTTAACTAAATATGGAAATTATGTGGAATTTATCTAACAGATTTCTCCCCAGAAGGACAATGCGTGAGTTTGTGTTCATTTATTTTCAGTTGAGCCATGGCAGCTGATCTGGATGTGGTGAACCTGTGTATTATTGCTGGAGGAACACTGGCTATTCCCATCCTGGCCTTTCTGGCTTCCTTTCTTCTCTGGCCCTCTGCATTAATTAAAGTGTATTACTGGTAATGTAGATGACTTTCTTGTGCTGTGCTTCAATTTATATTTTATACTATTCTATGATATATTTTTATGTGTCAGTCAGAATGTTTGGTTTGGAATGCTAACTTAATCCAGGATGAAGTTTAATCACATTATTGATGTTTCTATCTGATTGAATCTATTATTTACACTCAACAGCCACTTTGTTAGGTACACCTTGCTACTACTGGGCTGGACCCCCTTTTTGCCTTTAGAACTGCCTTGATTCTTTGTGGCATAGATTTAACATGATGCTGAAAACATCCTTGAAAGATTTTGGTCCATATTGACATGATGGCATCACATAGTTACAGCAGATTTGCTGGCTTCCATTACCCCACTCACTGGGGCTCTATTGGACTGGGATGTGGGGACTGAGTCATTTGAGTATAGTGAACTCATTGTAATTGGAGCCTGATTCTAGCTTAGTGACATGGTGCATTATATTGAAGCTATAAGAAGATGAGTACACTGTGGCCATAAAGGGATAGTCATGGCAACAATACTCAAATAGGTAGCAATATTTTGAACAATGCTCAACTGGTACAAAGTGTGCCAAGAAAATATTCCCCACACCACTGCACAACTAGCAGCCTGAACTATTAGTACAAGGCAGGATGGATCCATGCTTTCATCTTGTTTATGCCAAATTCTGACCATACACTCTGAATGTCACATCAGAAATGGAGACTCATCAAAGTGGGCAATTTTCTATTGTCCAGTTTTGGTGAGCTTGTGTGATTTTTCTGTCCTTAGCTGACAGAAATGGCACTCAATGGGATCTTCTGCTGTTGTAGCCCATTTGCTTCAAGGTTTGGCCTGCTGAATGTTCAAAGATACTCTGGTTGAAACAAGTGGTTATTTTAGGGTTTTTGTTTGTTTTTTCCCTTCCTATTAGTTCAAAGCTGTCTGGCCATTCTCCTCTGACATCAACAGGAAATTTCCACCCAGACAAATGCTGCTCATTGGATAGTTTCTCTTTCTGACCATTCTCTCAAAGTCACTTAATCACCGTTCTGCTCCATTCTGATGTACGGTTTGAGCTTTCACATCTCACCCTGTGATGGCTGATTAGATATTTGTGTTAATAAGCAGTTATACAAGTGTGCCTAACAAAGTGGTGTATGTACATATTGCATAGTGTACCTGGATTTTCTTTGCCCTTTCTTGTCATGCGCTTTGTGGTTTCTAATTTGGAAAGGTGCTCTAAAGATTATATTCATTTATCAATGACATTGTTGAAAACTGTGGCATTGGTTACCTAGCATACTTTGTTTAATGATATTTCTTGTGTCTTAGTTGCTGTGACTATCCAAGAAAAAGAATCTGCCTCATCATTAATCCTTTAAAGCATTTCAGCGAAGAAAGCCCAGATTTGAATTTGCATGTAAGTCTTTGTAGCTCAGATATGGTACCTGCTTGTTTTCAGGTACTGGAGGAGGACTCTGGGCCTGCAGGTGGGCTATGCGGATTGTGGTGGTTATCGCTTTTGTTACTCCTACAGAGGAAAGCCTGGAATGAGACCTTCGATCTTAATGCTGCATGGCTTCTCTGCTCACAAAGACACATGGCTCACTGTTGTCAAGGTTTGGCTGACACTAGACATCACATTTTACTTCCCAATAGCTCATGGGGCTAACACTCAGCTTAAAACTAGCTAACACTCAAACTTTTTGTCAAAGAAAGGCTGAATGTATGCTTTTAGTCAGACATCTATCCAGTGGAGTTATGCTCCATCAGTCACACGATCCAAGAGAAAGACTGGAATTTATTTCAATTTAAACATTAATTAGAAATGATTTCATAAATACATATTGTGCTGTTTATGAAATTCTTCTTAAAACACCCTTTCTTGGCTTGAATGCATTTATCATATTAATGACATTAAGCGTTCTTTTTTGTCTTCTGCTGCTCCAGTATCTGCCAAAACATCTGCACATTATGTGTGTGGACATGCCTGGCCATGAGGGGACAACACGCACCAACATAGATGATTATTCCATTCAGGGGCAGGTCAAAAGAATCCATCAGGTACACCCAATAGATAGTTTTTAAAATATGTTGGTGTGTTTGTCAGGTGCCTAAATCATTCCAGTAAAACTCTGTTTTTGTCTTTT
Source organism: Pundamilia nyererei (assembly GCF_000239375.1). NCBI lineage: Eukaryota > Metazoa > Chordata > Actinopteri > Cichliformes > Cichlidae > Pundamilia > Pundamilia nyererei. The sequence continues at coordinate 1,858,824 of NW_005187501.1, forward strand.
GTTCTTCTCAGTTTGTGGAAACCATCCGCTTAAACAGGAAACAGTTCCATCTGGTTGGAACCGGCATGGGGGGAAATGTAGCCGGGGTTTACGCAGCCTGCTATCCCTCAGAAATCTGTAGCATGACTCTCATCTGTCCAGATGGTCAGTCAGTGTGTTTGTGTGTCTGTGTATGCGTGAGCCCAATCGTACTATGCTGTGATGAAATCTGTCTGCTGTCAAGGTCACTTTGTGGGGTTCAGTTCTAATATGGTGAGAAAAAGGGAGTACGTTTTAGAGGGAAGACTTGTTTCGGCAATCAGTGCTTAGAGTTGTGGTAATTCTTTAGGAAATGAAAGTCAGTACACTGTCCTCTGAAGTCATGGAAACAGACTTTTGTGTGTTCCTGTGTAAACCATCATCAATGAGCCCTTTGTGCTTTGTCCAAAGAGAGGCTGGATGCAGGAAAGAGTGAATATTTTAACTTTAAACAGGCACTCACATTTCTTAATAGATAGATAGAAAGAAATGAAGGAACTTACCAAAAAAACAGAAAAAGAAGTTAGATGTAGGAAGAGCTCCAACTAAGGACTTCACCTCTGTAATCAAATGGAAATAGAGTAGGGTCCTAAGATGTATAAGATGTAGAACCAGAAAATCCAAAGTTTTTAGAATCAGTGGGTTAACAAAATACAGTTAGTTTTATTCATTTTCTTGTTCAAAATAGAGGTAGTGTAATACCATACTATATTTTAAAAGTTTGACAAAATGGCTAATAAAATTTACATAATTCAACATCATAAAGACACATCAAGACATGCCAGATATATGTGGATTTAACTTAATGCTGTTTTCACAATTACTCAACACAAGTGAGTATGAACTTTAATGTAAGTTTATTTATTAAACACATTTCACTGTTAGCCGAATATGAACAATGCAATGTATGAAAAACCAAGATATTGACAACGTCAGTGTATTTACATGAGGGAGACTATTTAAAATGTACAAAGTGTTTCTTTTATGGTGGTTTTCCGTTTATCCTAAGGAGGAACACGTGTGTGTGTGTGTGTGTGTGTGTGTGTGTGTGTGTGTGTGTGTGTGTGTGTGTGTGTGGGGGGGGGGGGGGGGGGGGGGGGGATATGGGTCAGGCTAACCAGTAGTGCCACTGAGAAATGCTGTTCAACTGGTTGGCCAAGTGAGCACTCATTCTGCAGCATATGGGCTCTGAAAGTGTGAAGGTTGCTTAGTTTGTTACTTTTTTTTTCATGACAAAAAAATATGTTCAGCTAGACATAATATTTAATTACTAATATAAACCCTACATTCCACCTAAGACTGGATCTGTAATTGGACCCATTATGCAATTAATTTTCCCAGGGTGCAACATTAAATGATTGGGACTGGGTTTATTTCATGCCAAGACACGATAAAGACACTGTTTAGCAAAATATAAATCACATTATTGAACAGAGTAAAGGATAAGGTGCAGGAAAGCCACAATTTATTGTCCCCATATGAGGACGGGGGCTCTCTGGAGATTAAATAGTGCCTTTTTAATAGCAAACTGATTAATACAGCATGAAATTAACTTTGTGTCCAAAATCATCATTTTATTCTGCAGGAATAAGACATCCATGTGAGACCAAGTTTGACAATCATGTGCAGGACCTGGAACACAGCAATTACACCCTGAACATCCCGCTGATCCCCACTACACCCGAGGAGATGGAGGATATGTTCAAACTGTGCTCCCATGTTCGCTTTAAAATTCCTCAGCAGGTCAGGCCTTCATTTCAAGTATACTTTTTTTTTTGTTTTGTTTTATGCGCTAATAATTTGCAATCATGATGTAGACTATAAAAATAACAAATACAGAGTAGTAATCGTCCTACTGAATTGCTTTGTTATTCGAAGCTTGGCTTATTTTGGGAACTTTTTGTTAAAGCTACTTTTTCGCTGATTAGATCCTTCAAGGCCTGGTAGATGTCCGAGAGCCTCACAACACATTTTACCAAGAAGGTCAGTTCACTTTGCATTGAAATATTTCAGTATTTTCCAGTTTAGTGGAAAAATTCCAGTAAATTCTCTTTTTCTTTAGTTTTTATGGAGATTGTAGGTGAGAAATCAAGATACGCCTTACAGGACCACTTGCATCTAATAACCACACCTTTACAAGTGATATGGGGCAAACAAGACCAGGTAAACTAACACAATGACTCCAAGTACATAAATGATTACACAGCAGGTTTTGCGTCTAAACTAATCTGAAGATTCATATTCCAGGTGCACATGTGCTGTACATGGTGGCTCAGGCTTTCTATTAAAGAGAAACTTTATAGAGCAGGGGTGTCAAACATAAAGCTCGGGTACCAGATTTGGGCTGAGAAAGACTTCAGTCTGGCCCACTGGACGGCTTTGGGAAATATGAAGGTCGTAAATTGAATTGCATTTTTATACGTTTTACAGCTTTGGCTACTGATAAAGACTTCCCCCATGGCCATTTATACTTCACCAAAGTAAATAAGTAACAAATTTTAAAAAATGAAATAACAGAGAAGTTCCTTTTTCCCACTATTTTTCCTCTTCGATTAAATTCATAGATAAACTTCTTTACACTGACAAAAAGAAGAGTTTCACTGGTCCACACCACTTAAGATCAAAGTGAGCAGTGCAAAGTTAGTTTGGCATCCCTGTCATAGACATACTGGTAATCATCTGCATTTGCTCAGGTGGTGGATGTCTCTGGAGCGGCAGTGATTGCAGAGACCTTGTCTGAATGCAGAGTGGATCTGCTGGAGAACTGCGGACACTCTGTGGTGATGGAGAGGCCTTCTCGGACAGCCAGACTCATTCTGGAGTTCATCATCTTGCAGCAAAATGCCAGAAGTGGCACAAAGAAAGCCACCTGACCTAAAGACTTTTCATCGTTTCATGTTATTCTAATGCTCCAAGTGCTCCTGCTTTTGTATAGAAGATGCAGACACCTCACAAAAATGTACAATTAAGATAGTAAGAAATTATTGAAAGCTTCCTGCATTTCTTCAGTGTGAATGAATCACATTTCTGTTATAACACAAGCTGCATGACGATAATAAAACGACCATGCGTTTATGTGTGAGTGTGATTCACTGAGAGGCGCCTGCAGCTGCACCAGGACCTCCCTCCTTCTCTTCCTTGATCCTCCTTGTGTGCGCAGTCTTGGTTTAGCCCGGAGCCGAGCACAGTTACCCAGTGCGACCAGCGGTAAACATCAGTGACTCTCAAGCTGCACCGTTAGACACCAACCACAGGCTTCTGTCGCTGAATAAAAACAAACACACAAGTACGCACGAAAGAGAGCAGGTAAGGCATGGTTTTAGCTCATGTGTCACTCACTGCTCGGTCCTACTAAGACCCTGGCGTTAACCTTAGTAGTAGGAGCAGCTAATGGGATGCTAGCTGCGTTAGCTTGCTAACCAGAAGCTAGCAATTAGCTAGATTAGCGGGTTGTATGTTAACTTGTATGCTTTCATTGTGTTTCACGCCACACAGCTCTGTGTATCCGAGCTGGGTTTGTGATGTAGTAACGGTACTAAACTTAAAAATGCACTTCGGGGCTTGCTGTAGCAGCTTGTTAGCCAGTTGGCAGCAAATACTGCAAAGGCACTGTCGACTGGATATTTTAAAGAAACATTGGTTAGCTGGCTTCACTAGCATGCAGTGAACCAATACACCTTAGTTAAATGTTGTAAGTAAAACAGGTCTGTGTGGGCAGTTTTATATAGGGTGCTTATCTGCGCCAGGTTTAAGTTTCAAGTTGAGTGCTTTTGTGGTTTCTGCTATTTAGTCCCGACTTTCATGCTTTGAAAGTGAAATGTTAAGTTTATATTTAAACAGGGAAGCAGCAATTGATAGAACCAAGCCTTGTATTTGCTGCTCTGCAACCAGCCACATTATAGTAGCATAACAAATGAGATGGGGAGTACTAAGGGTTGCTTAAAGGAAATTAAGAATGAGGACTGTACCGCGTACGTTATTTGCCTATAGATGAAAGCTCAGATCATAAAACCAAATTCTGCGAGTATAATTTACATCAGTTACTCTCTTACTTAGAATATTGGCTTACTTATACTTGCTGTATTACTTTAAGTATACAGAAATATGCAGATACTCTAAGTGTCTCCTTGTGGTACACAAGTTGGGAAAGTGGATAGTAGTGCTTTATTATTTAAATTGGCAATTTCCTTTAAATTAACACGCACACATACATACATACATATACACACACACATACATATATGTGTGTTTGTGTGTGTTTATAAGCACTTCCTTTTTTGGCTCCTCCCTTGGAGGTTGCCACAGCAGGTCATCTTCCTCCATATCACCCTGCTGCACCCTAACATCCTCCTCTGTCGCAGCAGTGCAAATTGTTTTACTACACTCAGTGAATATCAATGAAATACTGTATAGTGACATCTGGTAACATTGTTATTGTCATTTGTATTTCTTTAATCCCCAGTTGATCTTGTTACTTTAATGATGGTTTAAGGACATTACTGTTTTGATAGCGTATTCTTATATTCCCTTTTCTGTTATTCTTGGCCCTGATTGGGTACCGCTGGAGAACTATGTAAAAAAGAATAATGTCAGAATTTCCAAAAGAACAGCCAGATTAGTAAGGTTTATGACAACTATCACGAGTAACTGTGGAGGCTAAAACAAAAGCCTGTCATCTCGTGTTTATGCAGAGTGGCTTTTGAGATTATTTTCTTTAAATTAAATTAAATCCATACTTAGAAATTCAGACTTGTGCTGAGCACACAAAGCACTTCAATGCCATGTTGGCTTTGGGATTAAGGTTCAGAGCTTCAGCTCCACCTGTTCCTGAATGCAAATTTAATAAAATCTTATCACAAGAGTCCCAGCATCTACTAACATCCCAGGCTGCTGACTTCACAGTAAGAGGGTAAAGTCACATTGAAAATAACACCACTCAAATCTTTTGCACAGTCTGTTTATTTACGCTTACCCTTACTCAAATAAATCAAGGCATGCACACAGATGCTTAAGTCTGTACTGAAAAACCTCATTTAACCTAGAACAAGACTGTGTCCGTCTTGTTCTGCAGATGAAGTCTTGTTACAGCTGATGTTAATATCACTGTTTTCTCACAGGTGAAATCAAAGTGAGCTGATCCTCATTCGTTCCCTCTCTATTTTGGTTCTGGCCAAGCTGCTATTCTTCTACAAATGGATAATGGAGACTGGGGCCATAGGGTAAGAGACACCTAAGAAACCTGACATGTGTCTGACAATGGATCACATAATCACATAAACTTGCTCTGTTGCCACTTTAGCTGAAACTAGTTTAGTCTAATACAAGGTAGCAAATCTAGATTCAGTGACTTGTATTGTGTCCACTCATGTTTTACCATATTTTTTTCATTGTAATTTTTTTTTTTATATAGTTCCAATAGCATGAGCTTGACAGGTTTTTCTTTTCTTTTAGATGACTACTCCTGTTACCTTGAACGTGGGAGGCCACCTATACACCACCAGTTTATCCACGCTGCAGCGCTATCCGGACTCCATGCTGGGAGCCATGTTCCGAGGAGATTTCCCTACAACCCGCGATTCCCAAGGGAATTACTTCATCGACCGGGATGGAACACTTTTCCGGTACATCCTGAACTTCCTGCGGACATCTGAGCTTACCCTTCCTTTGGACTTCACAGAGACGGACCTCCTGAGGAAAGAGGCGGACTTCTACCAGATCGAACCTTTGATCCAGTGCCTCAACGATCCAAAGCCGCTGTACCCTCCTGACATCTTTGAGCAGGTCGTGGAGCTTTCCAGCACTCGGAAACTGTCAAAGTACTCAAACCCTGTTGCTGTTATCATCACGCAGCTAACCATAACTACTAAGGTTCATGCCCTGCTAGAAGGTATTTCTAACAACTTCACCAAGTGGAACAAACACATGATGGACACCAGAGACTGCCAAGTGTCATTCACCTTTGGACCATGTGACTATCACCAAGAGGTGTCCCTAAGGGTTCACCTGATGGACTACATAATGAAACAGGGCTTCACCATTCGGAACACACGCGTGCATCACATGAGTGAGCGTGCCAATGAGAACACGGTGGAGCATCACTGGACTTTCTGCAGACCCGCTCATAAAGTTGAAGACTGAGTTTACGTAGCACAATTGTTATAAGTGACACTACTGCTGGATTTGTCTTTTATATTACTCAAATCATGATTTTAAAAAAGGAAAATCCAGAAAGCAAAAATCAAAGAAGATGTGAATTTGGATTTATTCACCTGTTCGGGGCTACAACTTTTCCTGTGCTATCCCTACACATGTTTATTAGAGTGCAAGGCCTACCATAGAAACATGGGATTTTATACATATAGGGACATTGAATCGTCCCTATACTAAAATAGTGTGGGTAAATTATTATTATAGGAATAACGGTGGCTTTAAAAAGAAAAAAGTCTTTAGAAATGAGGTCATAAAGAAGGTATGATTTGAGTCTGCCTATGCCGAGTACCTTAATAGTTAAAAAAAAATAAAATGCATTCATACGAAGTTAAGCCACAATTTGTAGAAAAAAATAGAGCTGTAGAAGGTAATTTAAAATTATTATTGACTCCAGACACATCACTAAATGTTTTTTGTAAGATGTCAGGAGTATACTTTTTATAATACTAATAATATGAATAATAACTTATTTAGCTCAGTAGCTTCTTGGTCAGTTTCTAGTAGATTTTGAAATTAGTCTCTTAGGTCTAGCCCCTTGTATGGTACTATTTCTGAAGCCCCCAGTAGTTGTTGCATGTGTCTGACTGTTTTGTGTATGTATATTGTACATATGTCCTGTGCGCGGTTTAAAATACACCATACTGTTACTGTTCATATCACCAGTAATGTTTCCAGCCATCGCAGCCAAAATAAACCCATCTGTGTATTTCATTTCATTAAATTTGCATAGTTTCTCATTTTAACTCTGATGTTTAGATCTGATGTAATTTGTCAGTTCTAACATCAAGGCTCCGTGCAGTCGTGTACAAAGTCACTATAGCTGTTATTTGGAGGAAATACAGTAGAACATCTATGAAACACAATGATTGATCTGAATAATAAAGCGTGTATATGTTTAACATTAGGTGCAATAGTTTTGCAAAAATATTTTTTAAAACTGATTTTCTTCACAAAACAAGCCATCTTGATTTAATTGTATATTCTTTTTATGTACATTGTAAAACCAAATACTCAAAGTACTTAAATTAAGTAATGTAACTCTTTCACAAGAACCTGCTACTTAGTAAAATTAAATTATATTATTTTAATTTATTTTAATTTAATTGGCAGACCTCTTTGGAAGGGTTTGATTTCTGGGGTTGATTTGACCCCAAACATAAATGACATTAGTCTTTAGTGTGATATAACAGCTGAATTGGTTTAGATTAAGACAATGGAGTAAAAGTAAAATGTCTGTCTTTCATCAGTTGCTCTTCCTGCACTAACATTATGCAAGGTTTAACAAATTAATTTTTATTTTTGGTTATATGTATTTTTTTTTTTAAATGCACTCAGTGATCCACCTTCAAAGGGGTTCAAACAGAGCATGCCCAACACATTCTACGCCAGACTTGACAGCAGTCTTATTGGACCGATGATTTTTTTCCCAAATACTATACAGGTAAGTTTTGGCGGAAATTTTTAAAATTCACAAATGAAAGAGCTTTATCATGAACATCAAACTGAGATTTTGAATTCTAGCATTAGCCCACGTTGTCTTAAGTTTTTGCTTTCCACTTTCTTTTCTCCTGCCTTAGAACTCAATCTTCAAGATCCACTATCCCACCTCTGCACATATCCAAACCATCCCTCTCTATTTGTCACTTGGGTTGATTTGCTAAGTATTTTTTAATTTAATTATTAAACATTTTAGTTTTATTTTAGTTAAATGTAATCAAAATATTGGAGGTGTGATAAGCTTCAACTTTTAAGTTCTAACTTCTTTTGGTTTGCAGTGTACAATTTCCTTAAAAACATGAAAAACGAGGTCTTTCTCACCAGTCTGATGTACATTTTCAGGTCCAAAATATAAGGAGATATAATCATAAAATTAAGTTTTGTGTTTATTTTATTTTTTGCCTACACCAGGTGGCATTTTGTTGTTGCTGTTGTTGTTTTTACTTCTCTCCACTGGCTCCCTGTGGTTTTGACCAAAAACTAGATTACTATGAATATACAATGAGAACTTCATTAACCTGGAGGGAAGTTCTTGTGCCTTTTGCATCCTCAATGCAATAGGGATAGAAACAGGAAGAGAAACAGAAACAATGTGTGCAGACTTGCAGTAAAAAAACAAGATACAGATGAGAACTATCAGTATGTGCATTAGTGCAAACAGGCAGAAAAGGACAGAGTGTTAATGAGTGATAAGAGAATAAATAACAAGTGATACTTTCATAGTAGTAATAATAATCATCATCCCATCTGGTAAAGCACAGATGGGATGATGTAAGTGTATGGTATGATAGAGTGTCAATGAACATTTGTAGAAAAGAACAGTTTTTTAAATAATATTTTTAATTTATCATTGCGTGAATTGTAAAAATGTGTAGCCTATACACAGATTTTTTTAAAAAGAGGTTTTAATATTTTATTAACTAAATGTGTGTCATAGCCTGCACCTCTTAAATTATATTTTGCCTACACCGTCCTCAGTCCCCTTAGCTATAGATTTCAAATCCAAAAAAGTGAAAGACGTGAATGAAAATAGAGACTGTAGCAGTGCCTGGATAGTGATGGATATGTTTTGGGGGCTTTTTGCCATTAACAGACAGCTGAATATTTGAATTTAGGCATTAATTCTCAATGTTTGTGAGACCAAAAGCTTTAGTACAAAAAGGCGATGTAATTTTGTACAGGTGTAACTGCATCTTTTCTTTGTTACAAATACAAGACTGATTCATTTCCTGCCTTGTATTTATTCAGATTCAACATCAAACTTAAAAAAATAGTCCATTTTCATTCTCAGGTATGAATCGGAGGTCGTTTTCAAAAGTTTCAGAGAATGCGTAAAAAGCAATGGAAACAATAATATATAGTTAGATATTACACCCATTGTGTATTTTTCTGTCATGTTATGCATAAAGGAGCAGAATATCACCACTTGACATACACCGATGCCACCCGGATGTTACGACTCTTCTTGGGTGCGTTGGTTTTCCTTCAAATCCTCGAGCTGCTCTTAGTTAGTCTGTAGATCCTTGAGTGTTCCGCCCGTTTTGTTTAAGCCAGTGTACAAAATGAACGCACCCAACTTAGCACGTCCGTTGCTCTCATAACATTTGCTAAGGACGTGCTGCTCGTATTTACCCACGCTGTTTCTTAACAGTTCACCTTCAGAGTTTCTCTGGGGCGCCGTGGAAGTGTTTGTTAGGACACAGTTTGTGTGTCGGGATGTTTCACAGGAGTAAAACCATTAAAGACTTACTGAACATTGTCCCGGGGAAACGTCGCCTCGGTGCGTACAGGTTCCTTCCAATCTTTTTCTGTATCGGGGGAATCATGGAGTGGATCATGATCAACGTGAGGATAGGACAAGAGACTTTCTGTAAGTGTAAGCCATGGGTTCACTCAGCTAGTCTAACCGACACGTTGAGTATCTATTTAATAGATAAGTTAGCTAGTTTTAATAAGTTAGGCTAGCTGTGTTAGCTAGCAAATGTTAAAGGACAAATAAAAGGCGCCAGTGTGCTCTTCTTTTGGTTATATGCTAGCTACCGGTTTGGGAAATTACTCCAATGCTTGTGGTCAGTGCTTTCATACACGTGTTTACCTCGAGTTTACAGTGATCTTGACACACTTGAGAGTGCCTACAGTCAGTAGTTACTAGATAGTTGTAGGTACCTACGGTGTGTACCAACACTTTTGTCGACCCTTCCAAACGGGTCTAAAAGCAGTCTAATCAGAGAAGAGTTCCCATGTGATCCCATCAGAATCAGATGATTTTTTATCAATGTTATTATTTGTTAACAGTATGAAAACTGTGAGTTACAGGTCCTCCCAATGGGAGGCATTTTTGAGCTTTCATGAATTCAGAAGGAGGAGAAGAGGCCAACATTACATTTTCAGAGCTGAAAAACAAACACACGTTTTATTATGGAATAATTATCCCAAATTACTGGAGATAACTATGTCGTAGAACAAATGGCACCAATTTAATGCGTGTGACACAGAATACGCTAAAGATCAAGTGTTTTTAAGCAAACTTTAAAAGGGTTTGCTCACCCTGTTGGGTAGATGGCTATTCAAACCAAATTAGGCCATTTGCTTCTACTGGGATTCCTACTGGGCCAAATCCATCCAGGTTGCCAGTCTTTTGCAGGGCTTACACACACAGAGACAGAGCGGCTCACATTAACACCACCACCAGTTAACCTAATGTGAATGTCTTTGGACTGTGGGAGGAGGTCAGAGTTGCCAGAGGAAACACATAGGCACCACACTGCAGACTCCACACTGAAAGGCCCCAGTTGGCCGGTTGATTGGAACCTTTATGTTTACAGTCATATAATCAAGAAATCCTCATGTTTTGGAGGCTTGAGCTGACCTCCTAAAGAAATTAAGCAATTGTGAAAATATTCATTTTCTTTTAAGGGCAATGTGGTTACCTCTGTTGTCGCAGCAAGGAGGTACTGTGCTTGAATCTAACCTGGGGCCTTGTTCTGTGCAGTTTCTGTGTCTGCATTGTTTTCCCTGTGTGTACCTCAGTTTCCTCCCGCAGTCCAAAGACATGTGTGTTAGGTTAAATGGTGATTCTACATTAGCTGTAGGTGTTAACAATTGTCTGTCTGTATGTGTTAGATCTGCAACAGATTGGCGACCTGTCCAGGGTGTACTCCGCCTCGTGCCTTATGACAACTGGGACAGGCTCCAGTAATTATTGTAACCATAAGATATTAATGTAGAAACAGTGTTGTAATGTTATATCTGGGAGCTTTTTTAAACCACTATCTGCTATAAAGCAGTAGTATATAAACAACTTATTTTAAAAAAAATAAATAACTTTGTTTGTGAAATATTAATCTTTAAATAACTAGTAACCATCCATTAAATGCATGTAATACTCTGTGTGTCCCTTTGAAATGTGGTAATGTTGTAGGTGGTCCAGTTAAGTACTTGAGTACAGTGGTTAACTAACAAATGCACTTGAAAGAACTATGGTGTCAGAATCACTGGAAAAACAAGTTTCCACCTAATTATACGAACACCCACTCAAGTTGGAAAAACAGGTTAAAGACTAAAAAAATGCTGATGCACATGTTGCTGTGTTATTGATATATACACAAAACATGGAAGTTGTCAGTAAATGTCCGGGTGAATGCAAAAATGTTATAATCTAATGGTGCAAACTGGTTTTTTTTCTTTTCCTGCTAACATTTAATTTATAATATGTCCAGGTAGAGTTACGTAGGTTAGTTAGTTGTGGGGGGAACTATTTTCTAGCTGAAGAAAATGGACCATCCAGTGAATGCATGAAAGCAGGGAACATTTGTCACAATACTAGAGATAGAGTGAGCGGGGTCACTCAAAGACTGAAAAGAAAAATGACTCCAGTGTGTTTTTACTCTCACTAAACCCATTTCTCATTATTCCAGATGTGCTGTCAGAACTAAAAAGGGCTCAAATCCTCTTGTGTTTAAAAAAAAAAAAAAAAAAAAAAAAATCCACCCTGCACATATTATCCTGTGATATTGAGAGGCCATTTGGGGACAAAAGAAGTGTTTTTCTCTACTGAGGAGAAAAAAACTATTCCCTGTGCTGTTTGTCAGCTTGGCAGTCATTTTGTTATAGATATTAGATATTGCCCAGATTGCTTAGAAATTCTGCTGGATAATAAAAACAGACATTTTCACTTGCAGTAGCAGAGGGAAAAAGGAAACACCAACTTTTTCCACCTGCCTCTGCAAGTGAAAATGTCTGTTTTTATTATCCAGCAGTGAAAAAAAAGGTGTTTTTTCTTTATTTTTTGAGGGGGGGATTTAAAAAAAAATCTGGAACCCTGGAACTGCCCCACCTGAGTGGTATGCACTCATTACTAATGTTATGCGGATACACGTGTCTTTCTTTCCTTCTTCAGCAAGCCAAAATATCTGCTGTGCATGCTCACTTTGACACTGACAGTTTAGTAGCATAAACCAGTGTGTTTCTTACCGTGACACATAAACTGATAGTTGGCACATTTTCTGTTAGACATCAGTGTCAAGTATCCAGAATGCTTTCTCTGTGCAGTTTTTACTGGAGACACATTTCAGTCTTTTGAATCTGTTTTCTTTCCAGATGATGTCTACAGAAGAAAACAGTCAGAACGAGAGTACCAGCAGAAGATAGCAGATGGATTGATAGTTCTCAATCAGTCTCCAGCCAAGTGAAAGATGATGATTGGATTAAATAAGGACTTGACACGTCATCTAAAGACAGTGTGGGACACCCATGCAATTATGAATGCTGCTAAAGAAACGAGTGAAAAGCTGATGGTGCAATGACTTCCAACATGCAGGTTTTATTATTTGTATAGTGTTCATTTGCAGCACTGCAGTATAAAGCAACAGGGTAGAAGAATCCGTTTCAGAAAGATGAAAATAATAACGACAAAGGCATTATTTGTTTGTGGAAACCATATTGAGATCTCATCGTTGTAATGCCTCATATTTTAAAAAAAAAACAAACATTGCATAGCACCAGCTAGAGAAACCATCTTCGCCATGTACCAACTAAAAAAATGACTAAAGGTGTTTTTATTTTGGATATTGCTTTTAACCCCTTAGCAGTCCAATTAGTCCCCTAAACCATCCAATGTACCGTGGGCGGTACGTCCGACTGCTAACAGGTTAAACAAAAAACACACTGTTTCATTTGTTGATCAAATCTTTTTGTTATAAAAGCTTTCTAATTGTGTAAGTTTTCAACTGTGCGATATATGTATCACTATAAAAATGTCGCTTAAGAACTTTATTTTTCATTATTTATATTTTTTTCTGTGCACTAACTGTGCATCTTAATCCCACTCTCCTTCACTTTACCAAGAACTCACTAGAGCCCGACCGATATATCGGCCAGCTGATATTATCAGCCGATATTGGCTATCTGCCGATACGTGCATAGCGACACATTTCATTAACAAGTAAAGAAGAGGCATTATGATGTTGCATAGCTTGGCCATCAGAGGACACACCCCAACTTTCCTGTTGGCAGCATATGTTCGAAATGTGATGAACACAACAGCCAGCTGATTTGAGCAGAGTCGGACAGAATGTAAATCCACAACTTTGTCACATTACCTTAGTAAGGACTCATAAATAACTAGAAATAAGAAATGCCAGGGAAATCTTTGTTTTGTCTGCCCAAAAGGAAAAAAAATATCGGCAGATATATCAGATTTTTAAATATCCAATTATTGGTATCAGTTTTAAAAATCCTATATTGGTCGGGCTCTAGAACTGACTCACAAAGTCTGCCTCAGTTTCTTTTGTGTTTCACTTGTACCAGCCAATAGGGAGAGACTGCAGACAGATGAAGCTGTTAGGGTGCTCCGACAGCTTCAGGGGGTTCCCATCCAGTCTCACCTCGTACATGTTGGTCCGAATGTAGTGGCTTGTGTTTCCTTTGCAGAATGTCTCATCTGTTATTGTTGAGATGTTGTTGTTCTGCAGGAGATCAATTCAAGAACACAACCTTGGCTACAACTTCCAGACAGAAAACAAATTTCATTTCTTCTGCAGTTTTTTTTTTTTTTTTTCCCAAAATAAATAACAGATGAACTTACATGCAGATGAACAACGTAAAGAGACTCTGGAAGATGGGGGACGGCTGTCAGTTCATTGTCTCCGAGATAAAGGTATGCCAGTCTCGTGAGTTTCTGCAACAACACAAGGCCACTATTTAACATGCGATGATGATTTCTGCAGGGGTTTAACATTAGGCATTTACTTGCCAACTTACTTTAAAAGCATTTGCCTTTACACCCTGGTTTTTAAGCCTGTTGAAATTGGCATTAAAAGTTACTAGCTTGGATGGCAGCATGGGAAGTTTGGTCAGTCTGTTTTCTGCGAGTTTGAGCTCCTCAAGATTGGGAAGTTTTGAGAAAGATCCGTCTTCTATCTCAGAGATGAGATTCCCAGACAAGTCAATTCTTCTTAAAGTAGCTGAAAAATACAAATAATGGAAGTAAAAACTTAAGAGGAGAAGAATACTTCAAAGGATTTTTAAAATTATTAGTATTGTTTTACCTGTGTCTGCAAAGTCTTCCCTGTGTATTTTTGTGATTTTGTTGAAGCGAGCATAGAGATACGCCGTTTCTTTTGGCAGGGTTGGCACGGCTGACATGTCAGGGGACACGTCCTCGCAGTAAACTGATCCACTCAGACAAACGCACAGTAGACATGTTGGCAAAACTGAAATGATCACACATCTTTTCATCATATGGCATCATTTATATACACTTCTCAAAACAACCCCCCCCCCCCCAAAAAAAAAAACAACCCCAAAAGAAAACAAAGATCCAGCAAAACAAAAATAAATGTGGTGTACACACAGGTCCTTTAATTAGCTGCAACTAAACTAGAAACAGTTGTGTATGCACTTGAAAATGCACTGCACCTAGTTTAGCCGAGGACACTTGATCAGTCCCATTATTACGTAACATGAGCTTTAGCTCCATTCACAAAAATGTGGAAGAATGCCTTTGCAAGTGTTGCATAATCAGCTTTGAAAGAGTTGTGGAAAACTATTTATTTTTTTTAATAAACCTTACCTTCTGCTTTTGGAAGTACTCCACCATCAGTATCTGTGTCTTGCAGGACGCCATAGTCCGACGCACGTACCGTAGCTTTCTGCAAAAAGAAGAAATCATCTCAGTTAGCTCTCACTTTTGTGCATATCGTCCTTGAAGATAGTTTTGAACCTCCCCCCAAAGCTTTCTTACTGCAGGTGTTCTTGCTTCCATGTATTCACCCTTTGCTGCAGAAGACACTATCCATGGGAGCATTACATATGTGAAAATTAAAATCCTTAATGGTATCATTGTGCCTCAGTGGCTGGAGAGAGGAGGACAGAGCTGTCTGCTAGGCTGAGATCTGGGGTACATCTGAGAAGGAAAATTTTCCATCCACTTTTATTAAGCTGCCAGCATACTGCTGAGTAAGAAAAGGAAACTAGTTTTAACTCAATACACGCTGTGTTTGTGTCACATCGACTGGTCCGGGTCACTCTTTAAGATTGTGTCGCCTTATTTCTGTCCAACAGATGAGCATTTAAAGCTCGATGGGGATGTAAGTGATGAAAACTTTGGATCATAAGAAAACCATTGAGTAAACCCAATGCATGAAACAGTTAAATTCTGTGGGTGTCACTCCTGTTACTGGAGGAACAGCTTGGTACTGGATGAAGGTATTAAATTTGAAAAACTGATTGATTTACCAGCAGTGAAGCAGAGAGAGCAAACTGTTGAGTATCTTTTTACTTGGATTGTTTTCCATCCATTTGGACTGCTTCTTTATCAGAAGTGACTCTCTTTCTGAATAACTGCTGTGGTTGAGGTTATTGCCCTGTGCCTGTCCACTAAAACGTGTCCCGATCAGTTCTATTGATTGTTTGATCACAACAGCTTGCCTTAACTACAGCCTCGACCTTTCACATAGTTTGATAGTTACTGTTCCATCATTTACTAACTTAACTTCCAATAGATCAGACTCTCCAAATTATTCTAAGCATACATCAGATCAGTCCGTTGCAGAAGCTGCTCCTAAAACCACGAACAGCCAGGTTCTTCAAATCAGAACCTAATCTCCCCCCCAAAAAAACATTACTTCTTTGTTTTTTAAATAAATCTAAGTTTAAATCTAAGTTTATAATGATTAGAAAAAATGGGATTAATTAATTCCTTTTTTTTCATTGAGGAAAGATTTGTAAATTTTAATTTGACACGTAAAATGAGATTGCTGTAGACACACACACACATGCACACAAGTACGCAATGGAGTCAAAGGAGCTTGCAAAGAAAAGCGTCTGGACTTCTTTAAGTTGCTTGAAGACGTTTCACCTCTCATCCGAGAAGCTTCTTCAGTTCTAAGGTCAAATGGTGGAGAGTCCCAGATATAAACCTAGTGGGAGTATCCCCCCACAGAGGGACAAAAGGACCCCCTGATGATCCTCTAATCGCCTGAGCCAAGGTGTGAAACTGGGTGTGGGTCCCAATCAGCCAGGGTTTCGGGTGAGCTCTTTGTGAAACCTGCCCCCACCTTATCATGCGAATTCCTGAGATCAGATGGCCCAGGATGTGAGTGGGCGTTAAAGCGTCTGGGAAGGGATCTCAAAACTGGATTATAGATGGCAGAGAGTTGGTGTCGTAAACCCCCGCCTCTGTTCAAAGATGGTCGCTCACAGTGGACATAGATGGCTTCTTTCACTCCATCTGTCCTCTCTGTCCAAAATGTGAACATTGGCATCCTCGAAAGAGTGTCCTTTATCCTTAAGATGCAGATGGACTGCTGAGTCTTGTCCTGTGGAGGTGGCTCTTGTGTGTTGTGCCATGCGCTTGTGACCCACACCCAGTTTCACACCTTGGCTCAGGCGATTAGAGGATCATCAGGGGGTCCTTTTGTCCCTCTGTGGGGGGATACTCCCACTAGGTTTATATCTGGGACTCTCCACCATTTGACCTTAGAACTGAAGAAGCTTCTTGGATGAGAGGTGAAATGTCTTCAAGTAACTTAAAGAAGTCCAGACACTTTTCTTTGCAAGCTCCTTTGACTACGATGACCTGGATGACTGAGAACCTTCACAGACATACGCAATGGAGTGACAGGCCTTAGTACAGTAGTTGTAGAACATCAGTTATTAGGAAAAAAATAGGTTACAGATGTAATTATCTGCATAATGATTTAATAGAAAAAGTATTATTAAACTTGCAATTTTAAGTGCACTTATGCAACACAGCCTGACCTCAGTTTCTACTGGAGTTGGGACAAAAATGACCTTCACAGACAAAAATGATCTTATATGACTTAAGAAGGGTGGAGATGTGCACACAGAGCCATTGAAGGTGGAGTGTGAGCAAATAGAGGAAACAGGAGTGCAACTAAGAATAATAAATACTATTTTGCTGTGAAAATAACAAGACTGGTTATACTGTTGTGTTGACATTTATTTTATTAACACAAATAATTGCTTTAAAAATATGTAGAAGATGAATAATTTTTTACATATA
Source organism: Pundamilia nyererei (assembly GCF_000239375.1). Lineage (NCBI taxonomy): Eukaryota > Metazoa > Chordata > Actinopteri > Cichliformes > Cichlidae > Pundamilia > Pundamilia nyererei. Next base: position 1,876,075 of record NW_005187501.1, read on the forward strand.
TAGAAAATTTACATTTATATTTATATCTGCTGCTATTAACCTCAGTCGTCAGTTTGGTTATCAGGTTCAAGCAAGCGCCTGCACTCATTAAAATCTTGACTTGCTCAAGTGCCCTTGAGAAAAACGCTGACCTTGACCTTTGATCATCAATATGGAAAGTATTATTTTGTTTCTTTGTTTTAATTTAAACCCACATGACCCTCCAATTATCTGATCATACATGTCTATAGTCTTGTAACCCATTTAAATGGTAAAGAGGGCTCCTCTCGTGCGGATAATGTTTATTTTGGCTGAGTACTAAATTACAAAATCATCCAGTTGGCGACCTTCACATATACATTTAGCTTGTATACATATATAAGCTGAATGCATATATATGTCAATACTGTAGCAATGTAATGCAAGAGTATCAAACAGTTGAATTAATTCTGAATAAAGAAATACGCTTGGATCCATTGATTGCCTTTACCGTGTGAGCAGAGGCTGCATTACGTAAGGCAGATGTGCGGTGAGAAAAGAGGAAACAGAAGTGCCTGTGTAGCGGAAGTGGTACTGCCCTGAACGATACGCTAAGTGAGACGGAGGACGGAGGCTGAATCGTCCACAGAGCGAGCGAGAAGAAGAAAAAACAGTAGGATTAAAAGTCACCGCAATCGTAAGTGCAATAACCTCGAATGTATGAATATCGCATGCTAACACTAGGTTTTCATTGGTAGCTCGTTGTTCGAAAGCCTGTTCTATCGGGTTCGTTCGAATCCCACTGAGAAGCGAAACATAACGGCTAGCTCGGTTGGTGAAAGGCTAAGCTAGCGTTAGCTGCTAGCTTGCTAGCGGACGGTGAGATTCCGTGACACTTTGTTCTGACAGGCTCGGCAGCCAGGGCGGGCCCTGCTACAGCTACTTAAAACGAAATCAAAGCGAAAGTAATACGGTGCAGTTCAGTATTCCCCTGCGTAATAACTACTTAAAATGACAAATATTAACTGCCATCACCCAAACCGCGTATTTTTACATAAAAATTCGCGGTTGCTTTCGCTGGCCTAGCCGTGACTGTTAGCGGCGATGCTAGCGAACTGTTAGCTACTACATTCGTTTTTTCCTACTTTGGTTATCGCGCATACGATAGTTCAGCGGCTATAAATATGAACGAAAAATATGAAGCCTTCTAATATGTACTGTCGTATTTGTTAAGCCAGTTTAGCCGCGATTTAGAAAATCTACTATCCTCGCTAGCCTTGCTAGCAACATTGTGGGAGGGCATTAAACATGACCCGGGAAGGCTTCCGCTGGTACAGCAAGTGTCGGTCGAAAGAACGTCAAGCGAGCCAAAAAGGCAGCAGAGCAAATAATTATACACGGTTTGACATATTTAGATATGCGAAGAGTTCTGATTCAACTCGTGAATATGAAATTGGGTTGGGACGGTAAGGGCGAAGCAGGGTTAGCTAATAACTTGGCTAGCGGCTAACCATAGCAAGAGATGAGTGTGGTTGACCCACTTGCCAAAGAGCCCAGTTCACAAAGCATGCCCTGTGAATTGTCATTGAATTAAGTGTTTTGATCTGTTAAGACCAGGTGTGCCACGGCAAGGTGAAGCAAGTTCGTGTGAACTAAGATAACACACACACCACACAGGTGTGAATGGCTAATGTGCCTGAAACATTCTTTCTTGTGTTTTGGTGAATTGCAACTGTAGCTGTTTCTAATATTGTCTTGTTTTTCCCAGTCTAGAAAATGGATAAGAGCGACCTGGTACAGAAGGCCAAGCTTGCTGAGCAGGCTGAGCGCTATGATGACATGGCTTCAGCCATGAAGGCAGTGACAGAGCAAGACTCTGAGCTGTCAAATGAGGAGCGCAACCTTCTCTCTGTTGCCTACAAGAATGTTGTAGGAGCGCGCCGCTCATCCTGGCGCGTTATCTCCAGCATTGAGCAGAAGACTGAGGGCAATGACAAAAAACAGGAGATGGCACGTGAATACCGGGAGAAGATAGAAGCTGAGCTGCAAGAAATCTGCAACGATGTGCTTGTAAGGATTTCTCATTATTCAGTCCCAATTTAGATTCTAGTGAAAGTGGTATGTGTTATTGTGAATCTGAACAAACCTTTACTACTGTTTTCAGGAGCTACTGGACAAATTTCTCATTGCCAAAGCATCTAATCCTGAAAGCAAGGTGTTCTATCTGAAAATGAAAGGCGACTATTATAGATACCTGTCTGAGGTTGCGTCTGGGGATAATAAGAAGAGTAAGTGAAAACACAGTTTACATCATAACTTTGTTTTACTGCAGTGTCCTTTTAAAGAGTGGTGAAAGAAACTTTAAGTTAATCAATAATGTGTAATCTGAAATCCCTAAATGTGTTGATTTAAAAGAGCAGAATCATGATGCTTTTTATCTGATTTTATCTAATTTTTTTTAAATTATTGTTCTGTCAACAGCTTTGTTTTCAGCAACAGCTGATTGCACTTTTTAGCAATAAAAAACCCTCCAAATAAGAAACCTATGTAGTTGAACCTGGCATACTTGAAGACAAGCTGAAAAGGCCAGAAAATTTTGTGGCCGGTCTACAGTAAATGCAGAGATGGCACCATGTGGAATAAGAAAATTTTGCCATATTAATGAATGTTACAATACAGTTTGAGATTATTCATAGTCTAATTTTTCTGCTTTTAAGTTGCTGAAAATTGGTTCATTATAGTTTTATTTTTTTCCTTATGCTTTCACAGCTACAGTGGATAATTCCCAGAAGGCGTACCAGGAAGCTTTTGACATTAGCAAGAGTGAGATGCAGCCAACACACCCCATTAGGCTTGGCCTGGCCCTCAACTTCTCAGTCTTCTATTATGAAATCCTAAACAACCCGGACAAGGCCTGTACCCTGGCTAAAACAGTATGTACTCTGGCTTACATGCATAGCTTTAAAATGTCTTGGAGCTTTTTAACAAATGAATAGAGGGGGGGGGGAGAGAATGGGGAGGAAAAAAAACCTAAAACATATATTTTTTGGTGCATATTAAATTTATTACTTATGGTGTAAATCACAACAAATGACTCTTTTCAGGCATTTGATGAAGCCATTGCTGAACTTGACACTTTGAACGAGGATTCCTACAAAGACAGTACCCTGATCATGCAACTACTAAGGGACAACCTGACTGTGAGTTTTAAGTTACACTGTTTGGTTTCAGATTGATGCGGGCATATCTGTCACAAGGCACTCTAACATTTGTCCTCTGTGTTTCCAGCTGTGGACATCAGAAAACACGGCAGATGAGGGAGAGACCGAAGGAGGGGAAAACTAATGGAATTGCACTGTTAATCCACCTACACTCTTTATCTTAAACACAGACAGCTTATATACATCCCCCTCCACTCCATCAGCCCCTCCCACTTCTGTATGACAAGCAGCCTGAATTGCTTCCGACCAACTAGTTTACCCCTCTCAGTTCACTGTGAGGTGACAGGGTAATTTTTTCAGTTGTTAGCAGATTCAGTCACTCTGTGGAAAATGTGTTGATTAGCAAGTTCACATTGCTGTTTTTTTTTGTTTGTTTTTTTTTGTTTTGTTTTTGGTTCTTTGTCAGCTTTGTGCAAGTCTGCGTGTGGCAAGCGTGAGTGGATGTGAGAGGTTGTGCGTATGGTCTGTGGTGGGGAGGGGGGGTATTGTGAAATCTAATCGTCCTTCCAAAGTCCTTGGTCCCCTGCTAGTTGTGCATTTTTCATCCCCCCACCCATTTTTTTTTTGTTACGTTTATTATTTGTAATTCCTTGTGATATTTACAGGTTTTATTGTATGGTAATTAAACTGGCAGTTGATTTCCACCAAACACTGTGATGGTAGGCATTCCATTTGCTTCACAAGCCCCCCTCCCAAAAAACATTTTTTGTTCAAATTCTCAGACATACAATCCTGTATTCAACTAACTGCAATTCTGCTGTGGGCTCATACAGAAAGGAGGCAGGCTGTATTGTGACACTGACATTTTGGTGTAATGCTCCTTGATCATGTTCACAAAATTCACAGTTTAAGCTCTGAGGGACCCCTTAAATTTGTCATGTTCAATTTAAGACATTCCACATTATTAGGCTTTTTGGAAAGGCAGTGCTTTTTTTCTCATTTTGAACTAGGTATGGGTTGTCATTGTAGTTTTACTCACTGTTCAGGTGCTGCTTGACCTCAGTACAATGGAAATTGTATGTGCGTAAATGTGGTTCCATGTATTTTGCAAGATTGACTATCATCTGTATGTAAAACCTACAGTAACCTTTTATTGATGTTAATTGAAAATGTCTTACCACACTGTATCAACCCTGCTTGCAAAATATTCCTCTTAAAGCGGTTGTTTTCTCCAAAAAATGTTTTTGTGCCTGGCTTTCTCTTGCAGCTTTTTTTTTTCTTTCTTTTTTTTTCTCCCCCATTTAGACAGCAGCATCTGCTTGTTGATGAAATCTCACAGAGAAAGAGTTAAACCATTTATTAAAAGGAAATAGTTAAATATTTATTAGTCTTCGCCCAGGTTCATCAATCTGCTGTTTAAAGGTAGCTGATGTTAACGGATTATCTAAAATCAGGTCTCCTTAAAAGTGTTTAGAAGGCCATTTCATGACTTTTGAAAAGAAACTCAGTGTCACAATACCATGTTATCACCACTACATTCCACACTCTTGTAGTTGAAGACACCATTCCACATTATAGCTGACAGTCTGTTTACTCTGGCAGTGCTCCAATGAATTGATATAATTTGTTGGGGGAAAAAAAAATTCATGTCAGTTTATTATTATGCTTGATGAAAATGCAGTTAGTGAATGTGGAACGAAGCCTGTCTGTATATCAGGTATCTACTTGCTTTGTTTTTACTGACAAGTCTTAATGGCTAAAATTTGCTTCTGTAACAGTCTTATTACCCAGTGCACACACGTGGTTGTGAAAATTTAGATTAGCTATTAAAAAAAACGAGAAAAAAAGCAGTGACGAAATGGAGATAAACAATGGTTGGTGTAATTCTAGCTTTGTGTTTATGTATCTTAAAACCATTCTAGTTTCACTCTACATGTAAGAAATAGGAACGTGTCAAAACCATCCAGTGAAATAAAGTTTCGTTTAAGATAACAGGCAAATTACGTCTTCATTTTTGTTCACCAGGTATATTTAAAAATTAAAACGTAAAACAAAAGCCTAAAAAAACTCTGAAATTGAGCAAAAAGGTACGTGAGGGTTATAATTGCCCTCTTGTCTACAAGCAAAGGGCAAGCTAAATTAGATTAGCGCTTGATATGCTAATGAGAACTACTTTGCATCGCGGAGAGTGACGTGTATTTAATGTTTGTACCCCTCACAGCTTAATTGAAACTATTGCGCGGAGAGGAGGTGCAGGTGTTCAACGGCGCTAATTAAATCAAAACAAGCTCCCGCCCATGTGGAAAGTGTACCGACGAGCTGCTTAACGGGAAATCTCCAGTACGACGCAGTAGCTTGAAATGTAAGTTTATTTAGTCGAAGTCACACGGTTCCTCATCTTAGCTAACTTTGATGAATAGTTCAGAAACAAAGGACACAGGCGTCAGCTAATTTTACCGCTTAGCTTTGAATCATGTGCTACGTGTTAAAGTTTCATCACTTAAATGTTTACCATGTTAGGAATTTTTAGATTCCAAATTGTCCACATTCCACAGCTTTCTGTCTTGAAGTTGTCTTTGTATTAACTTTCGGATACACTTCAATATTTTTATGTTGGAGTACTTTATCCACTCAGACACGGAGTTAACAATTTACGTGCTTAATGCAAACCTAATTCAGTCAGGCCTGGAGCAGGGCCTGCAGATTCTTTCGTGTTTTGATTCACGTGTTGACATTTTGGAAGCTGTGTAGTTTGTGACACTGTTAAACTGCATCATGCAGATCTGTTTTTGTTATTCCTCCCACCCCTGTTTGAAATAAATGGTTTGAACACACGTAGATGACATTGAAAACACATTAAAATTAATTTCTTTGACACTAAATCTCATGGAAATTAGATAAAACACAGTTAAAGGTATTGATTTAATAACATAACACATTTAACATAATTTCTTCTACTTTTGAGTACTAAATAAAAACTTCTCAAACGTGATGTATTAACAAAGAAAACATTTCTGCCAATGCAGATCAGTACAATGAAGTGCATCTAATTTTAGCAGCACATTAGAAATGACTATAACAAGAAAAGAAACAAAACAAAAACAAGTCTAAATCACTCATAACTGTTTTTCTCCAAGCAGCTATTACCCAAAATGAACAGCAGTGGACCAGCATATCCTCTTGCTTCTCTGTATGTTGGAGACCTGCACCCTGATGTCACAGAGGCAATGCTTTACCAGAAGTTTTCTCCCGCTGGGCCAATCATGTCGATCCGTGTGTGCCGGGACATCATCACCCGCAGATCTCTGGGATATGCCTATGTAAACTTCCAGCAACCTGCTGATGGTACAGTACCAGTGTGGTTGATTTGTGACCTTTTGCTGCTCAGTGAATGCTATAAAATGTTAAGACTTGTTTCAGTCTAATGAGAGCAAACTTTTGAGGTGATTCTAAAGATCACTGTCTTCAGAGCTGAATTTAAAAGTAGGAAGGACACTACACCTTAAAAACGATCAGCAAATTCATGATAGTTGGGGTATTTGTGATGAGAGGTTAGTCTATAAAATGGCAGGAAAATCAAAGAAATGTCAAAAATTTCATAACTTTTCCTGAAAGAAGTCAGGAAAAATATCATGATTGAATAAACTAAATTAAGTAAACGAAATTATTAACCACATTTTAAACCTAAAGTACTGCAGAGTGGAATGAATTTACCACTTAAATTAGAGCATAAGCTTAATTCTCCATAGTGGCACATGCAATGGAAACATAGTGAATATATGCTCCACTTTATTAGGTACATACTCCACTCCTTGTGGCAGGATGGATTTTAATGTTGTTTATTCCGAATTCTGACATTACAATCTGTCGTAGCGGAAGTCAAGGCTCATCAGAGCACGCAGTCTTCTGTTGTCCAGTGTTGGTGAGCCTGTGTGATTTGTAGCCTCAGTTTTCTGCTCTTAGTTGACAGGAGAGGCCCCTAGTTAACATGGTGTTTTCGCCCAGCTGTTGCTAACTGGATGGTTAGAGATGACTGTGTGGGGAAATTCCAGCAGATCACCAGTTACTTAAATCACATTTGTTTCACATTCTGATGCTCAGTTTGAACTTCGGCAGGACATCTTGCCCAAGTCTACATGCCTCCCTGCACTGAGTTTCTGCCATGTGATTGGCTAATTGAATGTTTACCTCAAGGAGCAGTTGAACAGGTGTACCTAACAAGACAGGGGACTGTATACAATATATATTATTATACATTTTTGTAAGTAATTTCTTTTCATTTTTCTGCTTTGTTTTAGCGGAGTGTGCCCTGGATACGATGAACTACGATGTCATCAAAGGTCGGCCAATCAGAATAATGTGGTCTCAACGCGACCCAGGACTCAGGAAATCTGGTGTGGGTAACATCTTTATCAAGAACATGGATGAGTCTATTGACAACAAAGCACTGTATGACACCTTCTCAGCCTTTGGAAATATTTTGTCCTGTAAGGTAAGTGACCTGGGCCGTCTCTCAGAGCTGAAGCAGCTGAAGTTGATGGTTACTGTGACTGACTAGAGTCTTCCTCCAAACACTGAGAGGCTAGAAATGGTAGATTTCAGAATCATGGACTTGTGTAATTTCAAAGTGCAGCACATATCACTTAAGTTATTAAAACCCATTTCCAAATTTTACTCCTCACATTCAGTTTGGTTAAAAGCAATTGTTTACATTGTGTTTGTAACATAGTACAGATGAATTTAGCGGGCACTTTTCAAAAGCTTTGTAATTTGCACCGATTATAATGTTTGTCTTGTAGGTTGTTTGTGATGAAAAAGGATCCAAAGGCTATGGATTTGTTCATTTTGAGACTCAAGAAGCTGCAAACCGGGCCATTGAAACAATGAATGGGATGCTACTGAATGATAGGAAAGTGTGAGTGAACTAAATACTCAATTGTTTACCACTGTTGTTTCCAGTCAGTGGTTAAATGTAGCCTACAAAAATAAGCTCAGGCAAAGATTAGAGCAGAATATGTACAAGGATCAGCCACAACATTAAACCACTGATGCATCAAATTGTCTGCGGTTATGTGCTCCCTTTTTTATTTTCTTTTTTTTTTTTTCTTCATTTTGAGCTCATTTCAGTTTAAGGCTGAAATGAGCTGTTTTACATTATACATGATATAATGTGATCTGACATTTACACGCGCCAATGGATTTAATCAGAACTGTGTGACATCTGTAAAAACAATGACTAATTCACACATTTACAATCCTCTGTGGCTATCCTTTGTGGCTTTTCCGTGACTTTCGGTTCAGCAAAAAAGATTAACATGTACAAAACCAGTGCCTGATGGCCAAATGGCTCTCTGGAGACGAGTTTTACAATTCCAGAGTACATTAAATTTCCTTCATAAAACAGGCCCCAGTAGTTGCTGTAATTATGTGTTGCTCCTAACGTTTTTAAATGTGGGTGTTCACATTACTTGGTGGGGAAAAAGCAAGTCATTTTCAGTAGACGAGGCGATGTGACATTTCACATTGACACCAGACACTTGTTTCTGTGTGCTATGCTACAGATCAAACTTTAACTGTCATCAACTCTTTGTGTTTTTGTGTAGCCTGCAATGGTTGGTGAATTTTATTTATTTATTTATTTTTGGAGGAGGTGTTCTTACCTTTAAACCACTACTGCAATATATAAAAACATTTTTCAGATGATTTAAGCCTGTTTATTTGGATCGAGGTCTTTTTATATGGAGCATTCCTATTCATTCTGATCTAAGGCTCCATGTAAACTGCCAAACACCTGAAGTGGCACTCAGTGGCCCGGAGGACAAACCGGCGTTCCTCAAACTTCCTATGTCTCAGTTCAATTGAGCACTCACAATCTGTGGCAAACATGGCTCCTTCCATGGAAGACACACTCAGGGATAGGTCTCATGATTATGTCCCAATGGGCCAGTTGTTTTGGCAGCATAAAGGTGACATACACAATATTAATCAGATGGTTTTAATGTTGTGGGTGATTTTTAAATATATTTTAACTATTTAAATTGTTAAATACTACTGAAGACTCCACATGTTTTGCAGATGATTTTTCCATGTGTTGTTGTTTTGTTTTTGTTTGCTCAGTCAAAAGGCGGGTAAACGGTTGGGATATGGCATTGTCAGCTCAAAGGCCCGTTTCCTGGGAGAAAAGTGTCAGTTGTATCTTCTTAGGTCAGTGAATAGGTAGGATATCTGTCTAGGTTTGTCTTTATCTGTATTATAAAATTATTTTAGGGCTAAGCAGGTAACAGTATTCATCACAAACGAACAAAGCTGTTTGTTTGCGATGTTCTTGATCTGTCCTAATCATTTGTCTTGTAGCCAAAGATAATTTAACACACTGTAATTAATTTCCTTTTATTTGTTCCTCGAAATGCTGTCTCTCTGGTTAACATTTTAAATGACATCTACAGATTTGTTGGCCACTTTAAGTCACGCAAGGAAAGAGAGGTGGAGTTTGGCAGTAAGGCTATGAAGTTCACCAATGTCTACATCAAGAATTTTGGTGAAGACTTCACTGATGAGAAACTAAAGGAAGTTTTCTCTGCATTTGGTAAGATAAAAATATTGTGAGCTTTTATTTTATTTTTTGTTCCTTTAGTTTATTTTTGATCACTTTGCATCTCGTGGTCTGGTTTTGGTCTCAGGGAGAACTCTCAGTGTACGGGTCATGAAGGATGAGAAGGGTCGTTCAAGAGGATTTGGATTTGTAAACTATGCTCATCATGAAGATGCCCAGAAGGTAGTGTAGACCAAGTTTCTGTGTGCACACAGATCTTACTTCTCCCAACAAAAGATCACATGGATCATAATGCAGTCACTGTACACCTTGAATGAATCCTGTTCAGGAGTGTTTGAGTTAAGTAGGTAGAAAAGGATGGCCTTTTTTTGAATTGGAAAATATAATGTTGGTAAAAAAAAAAGAAAAGTGTAACCTTAAATTCTTTGAGTATCATAGTTTTTGAATTTCTCTTGAAAAGGTACATTGCTTCTGAAATGTATTCACAGCATTTCACTTGATCCACATTTTTGTCATTTTATAGCCTTATTCCCTGTTTTGCAAAAAGTTTAGTTCTTTCAAATTTATTAAAAACAAGAAAAAAATATAAAAAGTACATAAATATTAAGCCTTTGCTCATTACTTTGTTGAAGCACCTTAGGTAGAAATTGCAGCCTCAGGTTTTTCTGAGTATGCTGCAGTCTTGGCACACCTATTTTTGGACAATAAGAACTTTTCAGTGGACGACTGTGGTAACCGGAAGGTTGCCGGTTCGATCCCCCAGCTCTGTCTGTCCTCGTCGTTGTGTCCTTGGGCAAGACACTTTACCCTACCGCCTACTGGTGTTGGCCAGAGGGGCCGATGGCGCGATATGGCAGCCTCGCTTCTGTCAGTCTGCCCCAGGGCAGCTGTGACTACAACTGTGGTTTGCCTCACCAGTGTGTGAATGTGAGCGTGAATGAATAGTGTAATTATAAAGCGCTTTGGGTGCCTAGAAAAGCGCTATATAAATGCAATCCATTTTGGGGTAGTTTCTCCCATTCTTCTTTGCAGAACCATTCAAGCTCCATCATGTTCAATGGAGAGCATCAGTGCACAGTCATTTTCAGAACTCTTCAGAGATGTCAAGTCAAGGACGGTCGCTAAGTAATACTGAAGCCACAGTTACGTTGACTGTAGGCTTGTTGTGGTGCTATTAGAGGATGAACCTTTACCCCAGTCCAAGGTCCAGAGTGCTGTGAAGCAGGTGGTCATCAGAGATCTGGCATCTAGTCTTCTTGTTCCTGTTGTTGAAAACCATCCCCATAGCAGGTGAAGGGCGGTACTTGTTTTTCTCCAGACATGATGCTCGGCATTCAGGCCTGTCTTGGAGGTCTACAGAAAATTCCTTGGACTTCACGGCTTGGCTTGTGGTCTGACACGTGCCTTTCCAAATCATGTCCAGTCAACTGAATTTACTAGGGGTGGACTTAAGTCAAGGTGTAGAAAGATCTGACGGGCGATCATGCCAGGAATTTCACGAAATTTCATGAAAAATGAATCAGTTTTGAAATGGCAAAATATTGAACAAGTGAAGCACTTTGAATACTTTCCAGTTGCGCTTATACTGTACGTAACACTGTATGTTTATGATCCCTATGCTATTTATTTTTTCCCAGGCTGTTAATGAAATGAATGGAAAGGAGATCAATGGGAAAATCCTCTATGTAGGGCGGGCTCAGAAGCGTCTTGAGCGCCAGGGAGAGCTCAAACGCAAGTTTGACCAAATCAAACAGGACCGCATCCAGCGCTATCAGGTGCTGCTGTTGTGCATGAAACTATAATATGAATACTACTTAATGGTTCTTACTGTTGATCATTTTGAATTAATTATTAGGTGATTATAGTGCAATGTTTTTTGAATATTTTAAAGTCTTAGTGGTGCTTGTAATCCATTCATTCATTTTCTCTTGCTTACCTGGGTCTGGGTCATCAGGAGTCAGCTGTGGGGCAGACTCGGTCTCCTCCTTGCATTCCTAAATAGTACATTATCTGATATTAATTTACAGTCTTGATGTTGTCATAGTAAAGTCAAACATTTTCTTGAAAATCATTCCAAATGAAAGTGGAAAAGTTGTCATTTATCCAAACAGTATATGTGGGTGTTCAGCATGAGGCTCAAGTTATGTTGTTTTTTTCCACCATTGTTTTTCAGTATTGAGTATTGGGTGTTTTTATTATTTTGCTGACATTGCCAAATGGTTAGAATCAGAAATGCTCTTTTGTTAGATTGATTTATGTGTGTCATGAACCGGATAGGAGGCAGACCTGTCCATTGGGCCATCCCAACTAGAAAACACAGGCATTGTTTTATAAATAATCAAGTTTGTAATAGCAACAAAATGGAATCTAAAGCAATCTAACCATTTTGGTAGTGCTTTCTCTTAAAGTCAGATGGGAATGTTTAATCTAGATATGAAGGAGTGCTTAACTACATAACTGAATAACTGCAAGCATGATGAAATAGCTTAGCAGCATTTAGCCCACAAAGAAAGAATTTCAGAGCTGATTGGATTTCATGGGTGAGAAGGAAATTCCTTTGAAATGTTTTTAGCCAGATAGGCTTTAACTTGTGACGTTGATCCATTGAGTGTATGGGCATTTTACTGTTGATGGAAAGGCTGAACAAAACATTACTCAAAACTAAAATGGTATTTTGATCATCTTTTAGGTTTGTGTTTTTACATTGTTGAACTTGAGAAGACAGGAACGTAACTCTTTGTAATTCCAGGGGGTGAATCTGTATGTGAAGAACTTGGACGACAGCATCGACGATGAGAGACTTCGGAAGGAGTTTGCTCCTTATGGCACCATCACCAGTGCAAAGGTGAGGTAACAGGATAATGTCCCACTAAAGTAATGAAGTTCTTTGTACACAAATCCATGAATGCCCAAACCTTTTTTCCTTCTGGAAGGTTCCTGTTAAAATCTAATAGCTTTTATGGCGAGGGAATGATTTTTGAACTGGGTAGTGTGTTCACAGTAGCTGCGATGCTCTTCTGTATTAGCAACACAGGTGGGCGTGTTACTGTAATCAGATTACTTTTTCAGGTAACGAGTAAAGTAAGGGATTACTATTGCAAAAAAGGTAATTAGATTACTGGTACTTTCCCATAAGCACGCTGCGTTACTAAAACTGATTTTTTTGTGAGAGTGTCTCATGACAATGACGTAAGCGAGTGCGACATTCATGGCAACAGCTGTGTGCAGATCAACAATGGATCATATATGGAGTGCGGGAGAGAGTATGAGCGTGCAGCGTTTAAAGCGCGGAAGTACTGACCTTACTTTGAGTTTGATTCCGTAAAAAGTGACAAAAACATTAGCGTTCGCTGTTCACTGCGTGGGAAGAAAACTTCTTTTTACAGCGAAAAAACCGTTAACTTCCAAACAAGCACAGAGTGTGCTACCAGTGAATGGGAAATTCACACAGAAACTCGCGGATTCTTCCACTGGCCACCGCGGCACAACTGCACCAGGGCAAACATCCGCCTGCTATACAGGTGAAAATAGAGCAGCAGGATTGATTTTATTTATTTTCTGCTGTGTTTCACTTGCATTTATTTGAAATAGTGAGTGTAAACACAAAAAATATTTTATTTTATGTGCTGGAATGTGCAGAAAATAGATTTAAATCTTAAACAAATTTCTTCCAGTCAGAGAATGTGGCATATAATTTAATGTTTGCTTGATGCATAAAGTCAAAAGATTAAAACTAATAAAACAAGTTTTAAAAAGACTTTTCCATTTGATTACATTTTATGATGGATTTTGCAGAAAAAGTAGAATTGGGCTGAAAGATCTATCGCTTTATTGCCTATTCAGGTTGTAAATCGTGTTTTTAAAAAGTAACTAAGTAATTTTGAAAATAAATAATCAGTAAAGTAACAGGATTACTTCTTTGGGGGAAGTAATTAGTTACTAATTACTTTTTTCAAGTAACTTGACCAACACTGGTTAGCAGTAAGAAAATCTTGTGCCAAAATAATGTTTGTAAAATTATTATTTTCCACAAAGGTGCTTTACAACATTTCAATAATGGATTTATGCAGATTGCTGACATGAATTCATTTCTGATCATCTCGTGAAAGCACTGTGGCTCAGGAGGTAAAGCGGGTTATTCATTAACTTGAGAATTGGTGGTTCGATCCCTAAGTTTTTATAATGATATCAAGTTGTTGACATGTAGATATTCCTAAAGACATATGTGAAAAGGGTGTTCCTGAATGTGAACTGTAAATTGTCTTGTTGAGGAGGGGGGGTTGTTGTCCCCTCCCCATACAGGATGTAAAGCGCTTTGGGGTCCCTAGGGACTAGTAAGGCGCTATATAAATACAGGCCATTTATTGAGTGCCATTAAAGATTCTTTATATAATGTCTCTGGTTTTACCTTTTGTTTTCTTTTGTGCTTTAGTGTTAGGAACCTTAAAGATTTCTGACTGTGAACGTTTTGTTTCCTGTAGGTGATGACAGATGGCTCCCAAAGCAAAGGCTTTGGTTTTGTCTGTTTCTCTTCCCCTGAGGAGGCAACAAAAGCAGTGACTGAAATGAATGGGAGAATTGTTGCAACCAAGCCACTGTATGTGGCTCTGGCTCAGCGGAGAGAGGAGCGTAAAGCAATTCTAACAAATAAGTACATGCAAAGACTTGCTACCTTGAGAACCATGGCCAGCCCGCTAATCGACTCATACCATCAGTCTGGATATTATGTCACATTACCACAGGTAGGGCTCTTTAAACGGTGACATTGGGAACAAAATAGGCCATTTTATTAATGCAGCAAAATGTGTCATCAAAATGTTAGGGGAAAAAAAAAAGAACTGATAAAGTCTGGGCTTTATCAGTTGTTTAAGTCTGGGCAAATTTGCATCAGCTCCCAACGTTCTGACATTTTGAAGTTGCACCAGTGCTAATATTTGCATTATATCTGCAGCCTCCCACGCGCTCCTTTTACAACCACACTGCTGTCAGCAATGTGAGACCAGTCCCTCGCTGGACAGGACAGCCACCAAGACCACAGGGTGAGGGAATATCTGTTACACTTGTGTAGCGGTTTAAAAAAAAATATATATATATACACACACACACACACACACACACACACACACACGTATTGATCTGTAAAAGTTGTAGCGAGGAGTAATTCCTCTAGGATTAATTTTTCAGCTTGACAATGATCCCAGAACACACTGGCAGTGCAGTAAAAGCATACCTGGATAGAAAAACACATGGTGGAACAATACCAGTCAGATTGGCATCCGCAGAGCCCGGACCTCAACATTATTGAAGCAGTGTGGGATCATCTTGACAGGAAAAAGAACAAAGACCAAAAGGCAGCTAATGGTGACTCAAGAGTTTTGCACAGTACTGTATGATATAATTGTTCTCTACATGCTTAGGCCCCTACACCACTCAGCTGGTTTCTGGCTCTGTCCCCCGACGTGGATCGAGCCCCATCGCTACAGTCAGACAGGCTTCCACCCAGGCGCCACGCATCGTAACCTCAACACAAAAGACAAGTGAGCTCCTGATCTATGGCAGCAGACAAGCAGTCTCCTTTTGAAATGTCCCATTCACGTGGATGGTGCTGACTGTGTCTTTAGATGACATTGGAACCCAGACTGTAGGAGGGCGCACTGACATTGCCAATGTGGCCAGAAGCAGCCAGTACAAGTATGCGTCAGCAGTGAGGAACCCTCAGCAGGTTGTTACTGTGCCTGCACCCATGCCTAGACTACAGGTAGTGTTTGCACTGTGATCATTTCTATTTTTAATACTTAGCGAAGATCAAGAAAAATGTGTGAAACCCAGACAGTAAGTTGGAGCACTGAGGGTGCACAATGACTTGCAGTGTAGTTAGTTACTTAGGTTGAGGTTAAATGACAACCTTATTTTAGATTGTTGCTGAATATAGGCTTAGCTTCACTTAACAAATGGGCATTAATAGTCATTGGAAAATGTAAAACGCAGCTAAGGAAAACAACCCTTCTTCTACTTCATTTTGACATGAATTAACCAGTGATATACAAGCTGAAAATGAGAGAAATCTGTGGGATTGTTTTGTTCTGTGAGTGGGTGTGGGTATCTGCGTGGGTGGTGTTTACAGCTATAATATGTTTAAGACACAAAAATTTAGGCGATTAGCATCTGGATGTCTTCAGGTTGTTGCTGCGCCGGTGATGGAGCCACCAGTACACATTCAAGGCCCAGAGCTGCTTACCGCCTCAGTGCTGGCTGCAGCCCCACCAATGGATCAGAAACAGCTCCTTGGTCTGTCATCAGTCAGTTCTGCCTGTTTTGTTTTTTTTCCTGCTATGCAGATTGAAACAGCTTGTGTATATTTGTCTTCATTCCATTGTCTCTGCTGTGACACACAGGGGAGCGACTGTACCCACTGATTCACGCTCTGCATCCAAACCTGGCTGGTAAAATCACTGGGATGTTGCTGGAGATCGACAACTCTGAGCTGCTGCATATGCTGGAGTCGCCCGAGTCCCTGCACGCTAAGGTACATTAATGTTCATGTTTTTCTGTGAGCTGGTCTGCACTCTAGACTGTATATAAAGATGGATGATAAGCCACAACTTCCTTCCCCTGTACAACAGTGAAACCAAAATAGCTCGAAAATAGGTGGTGCTGGTTTGTTCTAGTGACAGCATTTGCACATTGGTGGCGGCAGGATGTCGGAGTCATATCTGTAAACCTTCGGTTTAACGTCTAAACCTCAAGTGGGAGAAGCATTTCTTCCTTTTCTTCTTTTTGACACCCCATGCTGAAACTTTTTTTTAAATACTTTTGAATTCTGTTTGCCCATCACTATCATTATTCCCTTTGAAGTAGTTTGAGCAAAAGGGAAGTCAAGGTCCACCTGTTTACCTCCACGTCTTCATCCTTCCTCATGTTATAGGAAAAAGATTTATTTTAGTTAATGTGCCACACGTGGTCCAGTTTGATCTCAGAATATTCTCTGGCCACTTTATTAGGTACAATTTAGTTGTTAAACAAATATCTAATCAGTCGATTGCAGTCAGTCAGCCTGATGCATATAGGTATCAGAATTTGGTATCAACAATTTGACCATTGTGCCTTATATCAGCAGTTCAGGCTCCTGGTGCTGGTGTAATGGTGTGTGGGACATATCCTTGACAAACCAACTGAGTATTGGTTAAAAAAATGCCTACCTAAGTGACCATAGTGTACATATCTTCTGATGGCTGGTTCCAGCAGATTAATGTGTCATGTCACAAAGCTCAGATTATCTCATATTGGTTTCTTGAACCTGTCAATGAGGCTACTGCTGTCCAGCAACTATTTTACTAGGGGTGGGGGGGGATGACCCAATCTGGTCTTTAAGTGATGACATGATGAATCCTGCTTCCGGACCCAAACTACCCTGCATTTAACATGTTTTAATGTTTTGTATCTTGTTCTATTTAATCTCAAAACCCCCCAAAAACAGTAAGTGATCACTGTCTGTCTCTGTTTTTAATACCGCTATTCATTTTAAAGCTCAGTTTTTAAAAGCTTACAATGTAACTACAGCTCAGCCCATGCAGCAGTATATTAATGACTAACCTCGTATTGTGGATGGATTATCTCAGTTGTTCTCCTGGCTGAAGTTTGGTCCATTTACAGCATCCTGCCATGTGATTGCATTTGTCCCGAACCATCGGGAACCCTCACGTTAACTTTTACAGAGTAGAAAAAAGTTAGCGTTCATCCTCCAGCTTCAATGTTTATAATATGCTAACATAGCTGTGTCGCTAGCGATCATGTAGCACATCATTATATACCAGCTAGCCAAATTTCAGTAACCCTACAAACGTCACTGCTGTTTACTTTCCTGTCTTCATTTATGTCGGAAATGATAGCAGAGCTGTACGTTTTAATTAGTCTCAGAAGTCTCTCAGTCAGAACATGGTATATTATATTCAGACGGAAACTAGCAAGCTAACTTCCTGCTAACTTCTAACTCTGTTAAATTTAATAAATTCTGTTTTCATGGATGCCTGGATGTTAAACGTAATTGTTACATCTGGTAGATCAGCAACACTGATCATTTTATTACATACGAAAGAATTTAGACAGTTTTTTTAACTCTTAGTGATGCCACAGTGATCATTTGAGTTTGGGACCTGCAGCGGAGTTTGGGCCCAGACACGACTCATGACGTCATACTTAAAGACTGGATAGCTTTCTCAGTCATCTGGAATGTCACTACATTCCCAGTTGGGTAAATTAGATAGGTCTGAGTCTGATTTGTAATTTTCTCCACTTTTTGGATTTTTATGTATTTATTGGAGAGAAGGTCGATGCTTGGTAAGCCTTAGAGTTACGGTAAATTGATTTTTATCGCATAAAGAAGACTGCCAAGCAAGATATTTTTGCATTTCCAGTCTTTGTCCTAGTATAACACTTCTCTGGCTGTTGCCTGCCATTTATGAAAGAGGTCTGTTGTTTCAGTTTGTTTTTTTTGTTTTTTTTCTCCCCTTTTTTTAAAAATCTTTTCACTGTTTGGGTCAGGTGGATGAGGCGATTGCAGTCTTGCAGGCTCACCAGGCGAAGGAACATTCTCCTAAGCAGTGAAGAGGCCTTAAAGGTCAGCAACGACGTCTTTTGTTTCTCTGCACCATTATATTTATAATAGGGCTGCCACAAACGATTATTTTGATAGTCGAATAGTCACCGATTATTTTTACGATTAGCCGACTAATCAGATCATGCATCCATTGGATGTAAAACGTACAGCTTATTGCACCAGCA